>NW_011500086.1:53533-92443 GCF_000495115.2 Populus euphratica
TATATATATATATATATATATATAGTTTATAAGGACTCGGAGTTTTGTCTCATATTTTTATTATTAAAAATTCTTACTAATTTATAAAGTTTGGATACGTGAATTAGTTATATATAAAAATATATTATTATTTTTAATATATTATACTTGAAGTAAATTATATTATTGTTTAATTATAATTATTAAAAACTTTTATATTTTTCTAATCATTAGTCTATTTATTAATTAAATCAAATCCATTTCAGAAATATAAATCATGGTTTTATGGATCAAACCTAGTAATTTTAAAGATAAATTATTATTTTTAATAAGAATATATTTTATGTATAAGTTTGTAATTTTTTATATTAAAAAAAAATTGGTTTTTCTTGTATATTTTAAAAACATTTAGGTCAAGGCTATCATGAGTTTATTTAACTTCTTATTAAGTTCCAGATGCAAGTAAAATATAAAAAGTATTTTTTTAATGTTTTTAGTATTTTGAAAAAATATTAAATCATGTAATGTATTTTTTTTTTCTTTTTTCCTTCATATTCTTTTTTTATTAAGAAATACAAACTTTTTTTGAAAAATTAAGTTATTACAATCTTTATGAGTATATTTGTTTTGAAAAATACTTGAGTAATTATATATATATATATTGTTTACATTGAATAATTCTATCAATTATCATCTTATCCATATTATATTAGTTTGTGTTTGGCATTATTGTAACTTTTGAAGTTATGATTTTTTAAAAAATTAGATTTAAAAAAATATTTTTTTAGTTAAATTATTATAAAATATATTTTTATATACAAAAAAATAAAAAGCAGATTATTTTAGTTTTTATAAAACCAAGGTTTAAGAAACAATTATGTTTCAGACCCATCTTAAAAAATAAAAACTATTTTACAAACTAAATGATTTTTTTTGTGGTTGAAAAAAAACTTATATTATAAAATTACCATAACACCAAATTATTTGAAATTATATTTTAAAATTTTGAGATGGTTTTAAGATGGTTTTATGATAATATCTATTACATTTGTCATTGCAGGTAGCACTTCTAAAAATTATGATGATAGACTAGTGGTACATTGAGTGGGTGGTAAATTACTAAAATTATAATTATATTATAAATAACAAAAACAATACAACATCATTCATTTATAGATGTAATGTTTTATATTATGAAATTTATCGATTAGAAAAAAAAAAAAGATGATATATGTGTTTAGTGCAATAATATATATATATATATATATATATATATATTAATTTTTTGTTATATTTCCTTTTTTTTGGGCGCTTGGACATCTTTTTCCATTGCTATATTTTTTTGATATATTATTTTTTTTAATTTTTTGTTGTATTTTCTTTTTTTTATGCGAGGATCTAAAAATAAGTTACAACAATGATTACTAAAAAATAAGAGTCTGAGTTTCAAGATCTTAAGAATTGAAATCTTAACTTGTTTTAATTTAAAAACATATTAAACATTTAATCATGAATTTTTCTTATTAACATGATCTTCTTCAGTTATAATTGAATTGTTAATGTTTCAACTCTAAATATTTAGATACTTTTCCACTGGTCTTTGATAATTTTTTGAACATTCTTCATATTCTTTTAATTATTTATTTTTATTTTTTATTTTTTTAACTTTTTTATTTTTTATTTATTTATTTGAGGTTTCAAAATAATTAATAATAACTAATTTAATTTTTATATTGAAATGATTGTTTGATAATATCTATTGCATTTTTCATTATAGATAGTACTCCTAAACCTTGATCATGATAGACGAGTGGGAGGTCGTACGATGAATAGTGGTAGGTTATTATAATTAAAGTTATATTAAAAAATAATAATAAGATAATATGGTAAAAATTATAGTTTTGAAATCCAGTCCGATAGGTTAGAATAATAGAGAATGATATTTATTTTAAAGGTCTCATGATATTTATTACCCATAAGTCTTCTCTTTTTCTGAAGATGAAGGCCTGCACCGTAATTACCTTGATAATATTTAATGAGGAATAAATATCTCTTATATCTATACTAATATTTGATGAGAATATAATGGGTGTTTGAAGGACTTTTATACATTTAAAAGATGTAATCTTACCTTGATTGTATTTAATAATGGATAAATATCTCTTATATCTATATTAATGTTTTATGGGAATATGGGAGGTACTTTAAAAACTTTTATAACTAAAATGTGTAAAAACATTAGCATCTAAGACATCAAAAATAGCTAAGCCCATAGAGAATGAGTTCATCCCCGAGATTAGACCCAAGAGAGAATGGTCATTACCTTGGACATGCCAAGAAAAAATGATCATTCCCTTGAGTGTGCTAAGGGAGGATGACATTATCGTATGACGTAAAAGTTGAAGGCCCAGCTTAATTAATATAATATAATTTGATTTAAATTTGGTTAAATGAATTCTTTGTTTATTAAAAAAATAAAATGATGTCATTTCAATTATTTATTAAAAAACATTAATAAAATAGATTAATATGATGACTTGAAGATTAACCTATTGATATAATAAATTGAATCCTTTATCTAATAATTATGATTTACTAAAAGAAAAATAAAATAGAAAATAATTAGAGGGGTTGCTATTTGAAGAATAATTAGCTGATGGAGAGGTAGCAATAGACAACAAATAGAGGAGACGATTTTGTTGCAGAAAAGTAATAGAGGGGCTGCTGTTTTTAGAATAAATCTGTTAAGATAAATTTTTTTTTGATACCAAGTTGAAACAAGTTTTGTGATAATTGAAAGGTTTAATTTAATGAGATAGCCACCTTTACTATTTATATTATTAGGGTAGTACATGTGTTACAGTGTAGCATGTGTAAGTCAATACATTAATAATACAATATTTTCTAATTTAACACATTCCATAATAAAAGCAATAATATCATCAAAATTATAGTTCATTGACTGATGATTTACTAAAAGAAAAATAAAAAAGCAAAGTTTTGTGCTATAATTTTGAATGAAAATATAATCTTTTCACTACAAATAAAAAAAATAATGTCGCAAAGTGATGACAAGTCATCAGAAAGAATAAACAAAACAAGTGGAGTACAAGAAAGATTAGTTTGGGTTGTAAAAGTATAACGATTTAGGGTGTTTGTGGTTGGTTTTAAAATATATTTTTATTTAAAAATGTATTAAAATAATATATTTTTTTTTAATTTTAAAAAATTAATTTTAACATTAGCATATCAAAAATTCAAAAAAATATTAATTTGAAGCAAATAAAAAAATAAAAAATATTTTTTTTAAAATGTTTTTAAAATGCAAAAAACATGATTGGAGCATTACCGAACTTAAAGTATAATGATTTACATGCAGGAAAATAAAGCTTGTAGGGTAATTTCTCATACAATGATTTATCCTTCTCCTTCACATGCAGGGACAGTTTGTCTTGTTGGACCACTTACATCTATAATAATGATAAATACAAGCCTATATGCAAATTACACGTTTTATTCCTTTCAATGAATACTTCAATGTATTGGGTCAATATACAAAGTTTCTTTTGCTTATTGTATTGCATTATTGCACGTTTTTCTTCCTGTATGATAGAGATTTTTCTACCATTATCAAGAAAATACATTGAAATAGAAAATTTCACAGCCACTATATGCGAATTATATGGAGTCCTATATTTCTAAAGCCTATATTCCTCCTTTGAAGAAATCTTTCTTCTTTCGAAAACACCTTCAACAACACTCTCAGTTCCCTTACGATCGAGTCCAGGTTTCATATAGAATTTTTTCCATTCATCATTTTATCAAATTGGCAAAAGACACACTCAAACGCCTTGCAAAGTTCTTTTATTGCCATAATAATCTAAGTTTTTCTTATCGTTTTTAATATCAAATTAATCCAAATTGTGTTACATCTATCACTATATTTAACACTCTCGCAAGTCTCTTTATATCAATAACATATGCACCACCCAAGTTTTATCATCTAGTAATATGTAAGAAATCTTTCTTTCTGACGATAAATCTCAGAATTGTCATATGCTGTAGTTTATATTGCACGTTTTCCGACAATAACAGGGAATATATTCCATTCAATGAACAATTCAATATATGATAAATTTTGTTTGCAACCACGTAAGAAATTTCTTCATTTCATACGATAAGTCATATGCTGTTGTGGTCCTGACACATAAATTTTTGGATTGCGTTATTAAAGTTTATACTGCACGTTTTCGTACAATAACATATGTATTGTAATTTTTTATCAATATCAAAAAAGTTTCTTGTCTTTATTTGAAATAAACAAGGGAAAGAAAATGGAAGGTAAAATACTTGATCATTCTTTTTTTTTTTTTGAGGGAGTAATAATGTTTTGCACAAATTGAATTTATGTTTGTTTAGGATTTAATTCCCTTATTAAGAAAACTTTGACAAATAATTAAAAGCATACTTGTAAAATAATAAGGTTTTCCTCCAAAACCCTCAAACAATGGAGTAACTTAAAGAAAAGAAGGCTTTTGAAGGATTTTGAAAGGTTGATCAAAAAAATAAAAAATAAAAAATCTCTCGTTATTAGCTCCCTCCGTTTCTAATCCGCCTATATGTACCTCCCTCCGTTTCCAATCCGTCTATATATACCGCCCACACAATTACACTAACCACCACATAAAGAACAGATACATTCCAACAGTCAACACATTCGTCTAAGCAAATGGTATGAAACTATCTAAGGTATATTTTCTTCACATGCTAATAGATACATGTGTTTTGATGATGACTACTGGTTTGTGCTCAGGCATCCTTGGAAGGAATCATTTCATTGGGACCATGGGGAGGTTTAGGTGGCGACCACTGGAGTTACAGGGCAAGCGGTGGGATAACTGAGATAGTCCTCCGTGTAGAAGGAAATATCAAGTCCATTTCCTTCAAAGATGCCAGTGGCCTGGTTTCTGGGACATTCGGTGGCAGGGGCAACGACCCTAATGACAGGGGTGAACAGAAAAAGGTGACTTAGCTATTCATATATTAATACAATTACAGGGAGGCTAATTCCATAGCTGATGGATTGGAAAAATCGTATTACTGACTTCGTAGCATTTTTGTAGATCTTTTATAATCTGTCTGTTATGTTTTTCTTTTTCGGTTTTTTTTATCCTTTTCATCTCTGTTTTGGGGTTTTTATCTCTGTTTCTTGCTGAAAGTTTTTGTACTTCATTTCCCTTTATAATTTTAATACGTTCTGCCTTTCAAAAAATAAATAAAAATATTAACAGATCAGCAGCACTTACCTTTTATTTTATGCGCGCGTTGTGTTTTGTATAGATTGAGATCCAATGGCCTTCAGAGTATTTGAAATCTATAAGCGGAACTTATGGAAGCTACAAAGGACTATTAGTGATCACTTCCCTATCGTTCATTACAAATCTCACTACATATGGACCTTTTGGAACAGCTCTTGGTGAAACTTTCTCTATCCCTATAGCAGATAGCGCCGTGGTTGGCTTCCATGGGAGATGTGGTTACTACCTTGATGCACTTGGTATTTTTGTGACACCGGTAAGTTCATTCAACTATATTTTATCAGTAAATATGGTTATTATTGATGCTTGTTTTCTTTCTAAGTATGCGTCCTCGTCTGAGTCTTATAGTTTCACTTCTCTTTGGATGAATATAGATGGATTTTATGAATATTGTTTTCTTTTAAGCTAGCGTCCTCTTCTATATATATATACCAGTACGCCATTTTGCTGTGACATTTTATAGCCTCGTCTAGTTTTTCTAAGACATGTATCCTTTTAAGACATTCGCCCAAGTGTTGCAATGCAGGTGAGTCAAGCCATATGGCTAGTAACAACAGAAATAACTGACTATGACTATTGCTTTGCATGCAGGCAAATTCACATGGAAGCATTTCAGTTGGGCAATGGGGTGGTCCAGGTGGAGATCCTTTTAGTTTTAGGGTGGGAAGCTGGATAAAAGAGATAATTGTTCATGAAGGAACCAATATCAAGTCCCTCTCTTTCAAAGACGGCAATGGTCAAGAGTACGGAAACTTTGGCGGCAATAATGCTAATGACACTGGTGAAGAAAGAAGAGTGAGTATGGCATTTATGGCTTGCACAGGATAGCAAATCAAATGAAGCATTTCCTTTTCTCTTCCTTATTTAGCTAAGCTAATACTATATACAATATTCTATGATGCAACTTACGTGTAGATTGAGATTGATGGGCTTTCAGAGCATCTAACATCCATAACGGGGACATATGGAAATTATGCTGGAATGGTGGTGATCACATCACTATCGTTCATAACTAATCTCACTACACATGGACCTTTTGGAACTGCTACCGGCACTTCTTTCTCCATACCAATTGAAGGTTCGGTCGTGATTGGATTTCATGGAAGAGGAGGCCACTACCTTGATGCAATTGGCATCCATGTGAAACCTGTAAAGTTTTTTTCTTTTCTTTTTTCTCTTAAAAAAAGGTTTTAAATTTGCAGTTAGAACCCAAAAAAAAAAAAAACTCAGTAACAGTGTTTATTGGTAACGATGCAGAGGGACATAGAAGGAACTATTTCAATTGGTCCATGGGGAGGCCAAGGTGGAAATCCATGGAGTTACATTACAAATCGAGGTATAAACCAGATAGTCATCAACGTAGGATTAAACATTAAGTCTATATCTTTCCGGGACACGACTGACTTGGATTCTGCAACATTCGGAGGCAACAACCCCAATGACATTGGTGAAAGGAAAACTGTAAGTATTCCCTCTTGTGGTGTGTTAAGTTTTTTCGATAGAAAATATTTCAAAAGAACAAAATTATCCTAGAAAATTTTTTTGCCGTTTGTATTGTCAAAATGTTTTTATAATTTGTTCGAGCTTGGCTGCACTAGTATATACATGGGACGAGCTGAGATTTTGATTGTCCCAGTCCCGTCTAATTTTATTTAGGACCATTGTTTCACGTATGGAAAACAATTATTGAAACAACAAGGCATTTATGGTTCATAAACGACTAATTAAAATATATCTATAGTTCACGTATTTTGCTTTGCATTATTTGCAGGTTCTTATTAACTGGCCTTCTGAACACCTGATATCCATAAGTGGGACATATGGCAATTTCAGCACTTTATTAACGATCACATCGCTGTCATTTACTACAAATAGGGCTACTTATGGACCTTTTGGGACCGGTTCCGGCACTCCTTTCTCCATCCCGATAAATAATAATACGGTGGTTGGATTCCATGGAAGAGCTGGACACTACCTCGACGCCATTGGCATCTTTGTCAAACCACAGACGACAATCTAACTTCTTATTGGAAGAAATCAGTTGTTTTATCTCTAAAATATCCATGGATACAACACAATGTCACTGCGTCGATGCTTTGTTCATGATGTTGTTCTTATATGCTCTAATAATGTACGGATATAAATCTGTTTTTGTTGTTTGTTAGTGTTGTTTACGAGGGCTTTCATAGCTCTGTGATGTGCTAGGTTTCTTGATGCTTCGTTGTATCATGTATTAATAAATATTGCGACTTTGAATAAAAGCAGGAATAATGTAAGCCCTATCAGTGGTTGAAATCCCTTGGGACGTTCTAATTAAAACTCGGGAGTTATTTATATAGTTCCTGTTTGACTTGAGATCGAACAGTTTTGTTATTTTTTTTATTTCAAATTAATTTTTTTATTTTAAATTATATTTTTTCCAGTAACAATCTCTTGTAGCAAACACATCTTTACCGGGAATTAACTACCCCAACCTGAATGTTCCACAGATTATTAAAAAACTATGATCCAAGCCTGTACGAAAAGAAATTACAGAAATTATGTTTTTACAAAGTTGCCTCAGCCACACGCAGCAATGTAGGAGAAAACACAAATAACTATGTAGATGATAATCAAATAATAAAAATTAAAAATTAAAAAGATTGGTTTTTTTATAATCTTATATTTGAATCCTTAATTATTTATATAATAACAACTAAAAACTTTAAAATTAATTATATTTTAACATCAATATTAATCTAAAGAATATAAGCAAGTAATTATTTTGTCAGGAGATATGCGTCGTGTCTGGAGATATGTGTCGTCTGCTGTGCCAGGGCGGAGCAAGAAAAAAAAACTAAGGGGGCCAAATTAAAAATTAAGGGAAGTAAAGTTAAATTTTTAATTATTTTTACAATATTTATAAGGAAGGGGGCTGGAAAAAAAATTTCCTGCAGGGGCCAGGCCCCTGCCTGCCTCCCCCACTGTGCTGTGCGTGGAGTGCTTGCTGGTCGGCGATTAGATGGCTAGTCGTATTATTGGTATTTTTCACTCCTTTCCTCACTTAGACGTGACAGGAGTCTTTGTTTTTTCACTGAAATCTGGCTTCCATCAGTGCTTTAGAGATAACCCTGAAGCCAATGCTCTAAAGAACCGTTTGAAGTTACAGAATGATGGAACAACGTAGCTTTGAACTGCTGTTTCTGGTTGTCAACTCCGTGTTTTTTGAGGTTATGTCTTCCTATATTTCTACGTCATTAAGTGGAGTATTGAAGTCGACCTCAGAGAGATGGAGATAATATTACCGAGAGGTCCAAGCGGGACGGTGCCCTACGGGGTGTACCAAGGCAAGAAATCCAAGAAGTACGGGAACTACGGTACCTCTCTTAATTTTGATTTTTGAATTTCCCTTGTATCCATTTCACTTGATTAACTACTGTCGGAAGATAGATAATTATAAACGAAGAAATGTGATGGTTTTTATTGATATAATTTTTAATTTTATTTATTTATTATTATATATTAATTGAAAATTTTGTTGATATATATTAAGAAAATCACAATAAATAAATAAAAAATAAAAATACAATCAAACAGTATGATAATGTGAAATTTTTAAAGATAACATTACTAAAAAAATTAATCTAACAATAAAGTATATATTTCTATAAATATATGCTAATAATTTTTTTTATATATTTACTAAAAAAAATATTGTGTGATTTAAAAAGATAAATGATATGATGGCTTAATGTTTTTACTAATAGAATGACCTATGAAATAATTATGTTGGTTTAATGATATTTAAGTTATATCCTAATAATTGACCTTTTTCTTTTTATTTTTTTAATGCATTTTTTTAACAACAAACAACCCCTCCCTCTTAACCTGAACATAATTCAACCCGTATAATAAATTCAACCATCACAATATTCAGTTTATCAACATTTAAGTATTGATTCAGATCTTTTTGAGAATTCTGCACTTTAATTAAGTAAATCTTTTTTTTTTGTTTGAACTTAATTTTAAAATATTGATTCTTTTTTTGCAAATTTTTTATAGTATATATATTTTGATTGGGTGTTTATTTATTTTATAGTCTTTTCTCATACAAATTTATTTTATGAATTTATGACTTGTACATGTTAGGATTATTTAAGATTTTATAAAATTATATTTATTTATAAATTGATAAAATTTATATTGAATTAGTGACTTAGGTGTTTTGTGATGAAATAAATAATGACTTATTTAACGGTTCTATTTTATATTTTGTTAAATTTACTATTGAGTTGAAATTTTTAATAAATGTGTAGAAATTTCAGTTTTATGTAGATAATTGATAAAGAATTAATAGTACTATTAAAATATAACGAATAAATTTGAGATAAATCAATATTTTTGTAAATTATTTAATTAACATAGTTAAATAATACATGTTTTCATTATTCTTTTATATATGTGTTGTAACCCAATTTTGGATTCACTAAAAAAAAATTTTATGTTATTTTATCTTATTATTCATGACAAAAAAATATATAAAAGAAAAAAAAAGAAAAACAAGAGTTCAAAATATATTTTCTCGAGTCAACCGTCATTTTCTATCAAAACTGAGTCCACCAGGTCAATACGGGTTAAACGATGTCGATCGGGATGAAAAATGAGTTTCAGGACGTTTCAGGTCAAAACCGTCATTTTCTGTCAAAACTGAACCCATCGGGTCAATACGGGTCCCACCATGTCGACCGCGATGAAAAATGAGTTTCGGGCTGTTTCGGGTCAAAACTGTCATTTTCGATCAAAACCGAGTCCACCGGGTCAATACAAGTCTCACCATGTCGACCAGGATGAAAAATGAGTTTCGGGCTGTTTCGGGTCAAAACCGTCATTTTCGGTCAAAACCAAGTCCACCGGGTTAATACGGGTCCCACCATGTCGACCGCGATAAAAAATGAGTTTCGGACTATTTTTGGTCAAAACTGGTATTTTTGGTCAAAAAACCCGGTCCACCGAGTTGATACCCGTATAAAAAAAGTTTTTTTTATAATTTAAAATTGATTTTTAGCGGATGAAAAACTTTTTATAATACTGATTTGAATTTTTAATTTTTACCCCTATAAATAAATATTATTATTATTATTATTATTTAGTATTATTATATATAATAAGACAAATAGTAATCGGTGGAAGTTGAAAATTTTAACAATCCGTGAATTGTTGTCTGAATTCATTGGCTATAAACAGCTAATGAATTCAAGACACGGGGAGGAGAAAAAGATAAAATATTCATTCTGAATCTCAATTCAGAATTCGAGTATTACCGTTTGTGTTACTATTTAAATACTATTCATTTTTCTTATATTTTTCTGCACCCTAGTAAGATATTAATTTTTTTTTTAATAAATTGAAAAATACTAAAAATATCCCAACCGTTAGATCTAATAGTATTTAGATCTGAGCTTTTGATTTCTTAGGATATAATAGGCTTTATCACACCAGATTAAAACCCAAATCAATCTCAGCCTTTCAAATAATCTGCCCTTCGATCTGGTTGTGCCACGTCAGCAGGTGTACCAAGCACTCGGTACACCGCGCCACACCAGATCGTAGCCATTCAATCTTGACCATCCGATCACCTTGAAGATCAAACGAATCACAGCCGCACAATCTGTTCATCCGATATCCAGCGGTTCACAGCCTTCAGACGCACGAGCGCACTATACATGCGTCCACACCGTAGCACAACCCAGAGTTTCTCTCTCCTCTCGCCGGCGATTCTCTCTCTCTCCGCCGATCTCCCATTTCCTGCCGTTTCAAGCCGCGAAACCACCACAAAAACGTGAATCGCCTCCTCTGAAGCAAAACCCCGGTCGTTTTACACTTTTTCACCGGCGATTTTGGCCGAAAAAAGGCCGCGACCGTCATCGGCCAATCGACCTTCAAGTCGTCGATTCTCCCTCCTTAGCCATCAACGGCCAACGAGACCACCACCATCAGAATCCTCGTCCTCATATCTACCAGAATCGATCATCTTTTGGCCGGAATCTCACTGGAAAGTTTCGCCGTCGTCAACAGTAACCGCGCGTGAGCCACACGAGCCGCCAGTGGCATTTTCATAAATTTTCAGCAAATCCGAGGGTATTTCAGTCTTTTGCCTAGACAGGGGTACTCAGGTAATTTTCTATGATATTTTATGGTATTGTTTGATATTTTTATATATAAATAATTGTAAATTTTTTGCATGTGAAAAAAAAACAAAAACAAACCAAAATAAATAACGACGTGGGTTTAACACCCATTTTATTATATATACTGTTCATGGATCAAAAACCTAATTTTCAAGAATTGATGTATCTATTTGTCAATGATATCAAAATAATTTTTATTTTATAAAATAAATCTTATTTGTCGACACGTCTCTTTTATTTACACAAAAGGACCGATGTCAAAAATTTAAATACCAAATATGGATTATGTCCATTATTATTTATTTTGGTAAATCAGACGTAACTCTCCTTTTTAAGGATAAACGTCGACATTTTAGACAAAGTCTCCTAATTTTAGGGACTGATGTCATTTTTAACGTGTCTTCTATTTTTAGAGACCGATGTTAACCATGTTAAAAATTTACAAATAAGCTCAAAATATAATAGCATTTGAATCAAATAAGAAAAACACACAAGTAAAGGTAACCTTTCTCTGAAAGGATGTTTTAAGGGTGGTGTCTACCTTCCCTTAATCATAACTAACCCAGTACCCGAATTTCTGGGACCAGTGTTTAATTTTGGATTTCTAGTTCCCTCAAATTACTAGATGGCGACTCCAATAAAATCTTTATTTTTCCCAATCAAATAAAAACTAAATTATTTCTTTTTTTTTTGTTTTAAAAAAATAAACAAAAAAAAGGAGTGGAGTCGTCGCCCGACGTCGTGTAGTGACAATATGTTTGATATAAGTAATGGATAATTATTTATAAATATATAGATTTTCATACCAAAGGTTGCAGATGATGAGTTATTGTATTGGGGTAATTTTTTTTTATTAATTATATACTATCTAATTCGAGAAATAAGAGTGGTTTGAGTATTAGATGTCCATGTAAAAGGTGTAAAAATAAAAATTTTCTCGATCTTAATATTTTTTTTTAATTATATACTATCTAATTCGAGAAATATTAGTGAATTGAGTATTAGATGTCCATGTAAAATGTATAAAAATAAAAATTTTCTCAATCTTAATCTCCCTTTAAACTTAAGTCAACGGAACCCTTTCTGTAGGCTCCTCCAAACCTTTTTTAACTGTTTTCCATACATTTTAAAAACATTCACCAAGTTTTTAATTGAATACAACAAATCTTATAGTTATTCTTTTTCAAACAAGAACATGAAAATGAGAAGTTTGGAATGACCATCTCAAAAAATAAAACATAAGTTCTAATACCATTTATCGGAGAAAAGGATAGATATTGTAAAAACTAAACTTAAAGAACAAAGTTAAAAACAAAGAAAAATTAAGAGGAGGGATATTTTTTATTAAGTGTTTTCTCATAAGATATACACTATGAACTCTTCTTTATAATTATTTATATTTATGAATTATATTTTTTAATTACAAGTCTATTTATAGACATTAAATCTTAGACCATGAATAAATTAAAGTACTCAAATAAAATTCTACTCTAACAAAAAATCAAACTAATTCAATAATGATTCTCATAAAAAAATCTAACACTAATCGTCTTTCGTAGAGAATTCTTACATTGATTAGGATTTTATCTAAGAGATATGTACTGGTTCTCAATAAGTCATGGTTGATTCTTGAATCTTCACCATATAAACACCTTATGATTGCAATCAAGCATAGATTTAGAGCCTGTTTATAATGTTTACAGTGGTGGCACAACCGTGATTTCCAACAACCTTAAATATTTTTTTTGCCCCAAGTCAAATTTTAAAAAACAATCTCAAAAATAATATTTTTTTGATTATTTTTATATATTAATATCAAAAATAAAATTTTAAAAATAATAATAAAATATTATTTTAATATATTTTTAAATAAAAAATATTTTAAAAAACAATCTCAACCATATTGCTAAACACATCTTAATCCAACTTTGTCATAGCATTTTTACCCGAAACAGCTGTATCGATCATGTATTGAAAAAATAATGAAAAGTAAAGAGCTAAACTTTCAATTATAACTAGTCAATTTTCAATATCTACTCGAAACTCCTTCAGAAAAGGATTGATCACTGTTACAATACAAGATTGCAGTGTATGACAATGAATAAACTCAAAAATCTGAACAACAAAAAAGTAGATGCAGAATTACTAATAGCCATAGGCATCAGAAACAATCAGCAACAAGAATGAAGGGAAGACAACTATAATAGCACACTTGTCAGAGTCACCGAGCACAAGTTGAACTATAGCAGACCAAATAAATCAAACACAAAAAAAGGACCTTCGTAAAACAAAATAGCACAATCGGTAGTTTCAACAGGTCTATCAGTTGGTGTTGACAAAGTAAATCCATCTGATGCTGGTAAGTTCTGTTGCCAAACTTTTAGCTTCACTCATTGCTTTGCTCTCTGAATAAACCTGAATAGGACCTGTCCAAAACTTCAAATTTCAAAGACTCAAAATACAAAAAATCGCAACTAAATATCACAAATTCCGAACCATGTGTCTGTGTGTGTGTAAAATGATGAAAGTGGTGAATTGAGTGTTAAATTATTACCTGAAATTCGAGATCTGGAAGTAGAGGAAATAGGAAATCACTCTGTTTCGAAGCTCAAGTTGGTGGTGGATCTGCACAGAAAATGAGAGAGAAGAGAACAAAGATAATCTTGATGAGTACTTAACATTTGATTATTTCTCCTAAAACTGCAAAATAAATGATCTCACAAAAACAAGAACCTAAAAACACTTTCCGGACCAGACAATTATTGTTCATAATTTTATGCGATACATTTTTTGGAAGAAGAAAATAAGTTGTAAGAGTAGTAATGGTAGAAAAGGCAACTTACGATCGAATTGAGGTGCAAAACAAAATTGGGATGTCCATGAGAGAAAGAAATAAGCAAATGTCAAGAACCATAGAAGAAGTAGATAACCCTTTCGGTGGGAGAAAAAAGACGTTGCTGGGCTAGTCTTGCAGGATTTTGAATCACCATTTTCATGATCAATTTCATCACCTGAATCCTCAGCAGAAATGCTGGAATAAAGAGAATAGTAATCATCTTCTTGGTCACTCAAATCCTCATCAGAAATGCTGAATAGATGTGGATTCTCATCAAATAGAAGAAAGACCCCACAGCTTTTCACCTTGCAATGCTTTTCAATCTCACGCAACTCCATCTCTGTGGTGTTCCGATCGAAAGATTTTGCTTTTGCTTTCGGGTAGAATTCAAATGTAATTTCTTTGTCAGAGTATTTACTGAAAGAATCTTCTTTCCAGTTCTCGTGCCACAATAAGATGTGATCCGAGTCACGCATCTTTGAATCCTGGAAGTTATATATCTCACATTCTGTCTTGAAAATGATATCATCATGTTCACAATTATTACTTCTGGCATGGCATTGCCATTTAATGTTTATGGCTTTGTCTTCCTGAAGCAAATCATTTAATGGAACTGTATGGTGAACAATCAGGCAGAAAGCAATTGCCTTGAGCTTATGACAGTCTGAGGGTACCTGAATGGCAACTGAAGATCCCCAACTTCGATTAATGAACCAATGTGGAATTTCAATTCCTGGTGAGAGAATCTGAAACATGTCTCCAATATTTCCAGACTGTATGACAGAAATTATATAATTAGAATAAGTAAATCTAATCGACTGTGTGTGTGAGAGAGAGAGGGAATGTAGAGAGACCTGAATTTTCAATTGCACGTCTTCCATTATTGCATTCTGATCAAATCTGAAGCAATTTGCAAGATTCAAACGTATCGATTGGCTTAAAGTGCTGCTTGATATGGTTTCTAATGATTCACAATCCCTTGCTGATAAAATACACAACGAAGGTGGAAGCTCCGGTAGCTCTTTGATAGATGTTCCATCTAACTCAAGAAATATCAAAGATTTCTGATGCCTAATTGATGATGGTAGCTTCTTAATTGCTGTTCTACCCAAGTAAAGTGTTTTCAAAGATTTCATAGGCCTCTTGATTTCTGGAAAGGTATCAAGTTTTGAGCAACCAGATAAATAGAAATTTTCAAGAAATTTCAATTTACAGATGCTGCTTGGGAGTTTAGATAGCCTTTTACAGTCGAACATGTGTAAAGACACAAGTTTCGTAAGAAACTCAATTGATGAAGGCACCTCTTCTATAGCAGTTCGATCCAAAAGCAACACTCGTATATTTTCTGAAATCACTGGAAACCTCGTAATATTCTTGCAACCAATCAAAGAAATTTGCCTCAACTTGATTGACAAGGGCACCTTTTCTACAGAAGTCCCACTTAAGTCTAAATATCCTATATCCGCATAAGTCTCTGGACAATTCCTGATATTTGAGCAACCTGTTATAAAAAGTTGTTCGAGACATTTTGAATCAATCTTTCTAGGAAGAGTTATTAAATTATGGCAGTCGGTAAGATCAAGGCGTTTCAGTTTCTCCAGATGTTGAAAGGACGATGGAACGCTTTTTAAACTTTCACAACCACTAAGATTTATAAACTCTAAATTGTTAGCTTTTGATAAATCTGGCAATTCAGTCAAATACCGAGAGGAACTGAGGTTGATTCCTTTTAAATTCAGAAGATTCTGTTGCAAAAAATTGAGAGGATTAGAATTTGGTACTCTATAATTCATAGATAGAAATGTTAGCAGCATACCTGTTTTCCACTCCAAAGTTTCTCTACCTTGCTCTCAGAAAAATCAAACTGGACGAGGTTTTCAGCACTAAAATCCTGTGGCAAAGATTTGGAAGGGAATCCATCCCAGTGGAAATATCTAAGCTCATTGGAAAGATATTCAAGGCCAGAGTGAGGAAGGTGCACTTTGTTTTTTTCGACCTCGAAGCAACAGGGATTATAGAATATGAGAAATTCAAGACAGTTCATCCCTGCAAAGGAATCAGTTTTCAAGCTCATTTTCCTTGATTTGGACATGTCAAGGCTCATGCCTTTAACTCTTTTTGTCCCCTGAAATATATAAAAAGAATAAATTATTCATAAAACATGTGGAACCAAGGTAAACATAGCTATCAAAAAGAGGGAAACAAAGCTCATGAGTTTAACTTTAACCTTGTTTTCCTTCAATACTTTATAGATATCCTCAGGATCAAACAGCCTGCTACGTTCACCGGGATCCTCAGATTCTTCATGAACAATACTATAAGCCATTTCTTGTAGTAAATCATGCATCCCTAGTATGTTGTCCGAAGCCAATACGAGAGATTTATCAATTAGAACACTTATATAGTAATGCACAGCAGGACATTTATTCTCTAATATTCTTGTAAAATGGAGGCGGTTGATTCCCTTGAAGAAACATGCAATGTGAAGAAAAATACTTCTTTGCTCCGTATTCAGTCCATCAAAACTGACCCTCAACACATTTAGAATTTCAACATTTTGAATCTGGCCTAACCCATTCGATGCACTGTACCAATCCTCTTTGCTTTTGTCACAGAGAGCTGAGCCCAAAACTACAAGAGCTAGTGGATTGCCTTTTGTATAGGTCACCATCCTGCCCAACAAATATATATGATCAATTGTGGGACAGGTTTTCTTGAAGGCTTTCGATTTAAAGAGCTGAAGAGCATCCATGTGATTCAATGCCTTTACCTCGTATGTTGCATCAACCTCTTGGTTCAGCACTTGCTGATCCCTACTTGTTACCAGAATTCTACTTCCAGGACCAAATGCATCACGTTGCTCGAGTAGCAATTCTTGCAAGACCCTTGAACTATCTACATCATCAAAAACAATGAGCACCTTTTTTCGGCGAAGCCTATCTTTTATAAAAGGGCTCGTCTCCCAAATTTTCTGGTCCAGTATTCGCGAGAAAAATCTTCTTTGCAAATCAAACACTGTGCGTCTTTTTAATTCTTCCCTGACGTTCGCCATAAAGGAAAACCCTTCAAATTTGGTGCAAATTTTGTTATATACAGCTCGAGCGATAGTTGTTTTGCCTATACCACCCATTCCCCATATTCCTACAATCCGAACATCCTGTGTCTCCGTATCCAACAAAGATTCAATTTTCCTCACGTGTTCATCAATTCCAACAAGATTCGTGGGGTGGACGGGAAAGATTTTGCACAATTTATTCAGAATATCTTCGACAATTTCCTCGATAAATTTAGACTCGGACCTACAAATTTAAAGAACATATATTTGTTAATTGGAATGGACATAATAAAAGATTGAAAATGAAAAATTAATGCATGCATGTTATAAATTTATATGATTTATATTATTTATCAATATTTTTTTAAATTTGAAATTTACACAAACTAATATTAACTTGTGTTATTAATTAATTTTAATTAAAAGCGAGAATGGGGGTGGTATAATTTAAAATCATAGTAATTTAATTAGTAATGTTTTGGTATAATTTAAAATCATAGTAATTTAATTAGTAATGTTTTAATACCATGTTAAATAACTATTTTAATTTAAAAATTTAATTTGTTATGTAAAATTTTAAAATATAATTTATATTATTATACTTTAGTAAAGAAAAATATTCGGTCATAATTAAATTCAATGTCGGCTTAAATACTGCCACTAGTTTTGTAACCTCACCTAATCTTGCCTCTAATTCCTATTCACAAAGGCAGTTGATTGTGCCGCTGGTTACTTTTACCTTAAGGGTAAAATTTCTTTAATGCTTTAATTATTACAGGTGACAATGTTTTATGGATGGAATATGAGTTATCAAATTCATTTTCTCTTAATCTTTTTCCAGCAACGATCTACCAAATAAAGTTTAAGAATCAAAATATAAAACTATAAAATTTAAGGATTCAAATGGTAAGAAACAAAAAAATCCAAGAATTTAAGTTAATTTATCATGTCATTATAGCTTTAATAATGATTTTCTGTCTGGGTTAGAGTGAAACTCATTTTCACTTAGTTTATAATATAATATAAAGATAGCTCATTGACAAAGCTCATTTTGCTTTTCTTCACACAATATGTCGAAGCCAACCATTTTAATTGGATTTTCTTTGAATTGCTTGAAGCATCTGATTTAGTTCTTATTGATAAAAGTCTTTCAATTGAGTCCAATTATTCATAATTGTTTTGAAGAGGTTTATTTTGGATACAAACAATTTCATTTTCAGATCATTGAAATAAAAAGACGTTAGTTAAACATCAAATTATCAAATCAATAGATGTATTAGAGTAGAAAATCATGCAATCCAAACCCTCTATATATAAATGAATTAACCAATATTATACATTAAAGAAAGCTTACTCGATCTTCCTTGAGTCATGGCCAGATATGTTGGCAGCTTCGTTCAAAGCAGCTCTGAAACATTGCTCCTCCTCCATCTCCAAAGCTTTCCTCTTTACAAGTTGCGCAAATGCATCTCCAAAGCTTCCACTTTGCTTTCTTACATCAGAAGGATCAACCGCGTAGAATACTGGAATAGCAATCTGCCCTCTAATTTTTCTGCTTTCAAGAATCTTCAATAGCTCATCTAAGCACCATTTGGAAGATGCATAGTTTTGGGAAAAAATGATCACAGAGAGCATGGAGTCTTCAATTGCTTTTACAAGTGATGGAGAAATTTCTTCTCCTCGCCTAAGGTCATTATCTATGAAAGTTAGGATGCTTTTCCGTTCCAAAGCTGCATGAAGGTGGCTGGTAAAACCAACACGGGTGTCTTCCCCTCTAAAGCTAAGGAAGACATGATGTTTTTTTGGAAGGTTGATGGTTGATGTAGAAGAAGAAGAAGAAGAAGAAGAAGCCATGAGATCAAAAAATTACACGAGGCTGTAGGGTGAAATTCTCTAGATGCTGAAAAACAAAGAAGGGACTTTTAATCGGATATTCTTCACCTGATCTGCTTCTCCAACCATAAATTGTTAGAAATTGAACCATATTTGGGCTTAGCCTTACAGGGAAAGCAATCTGATTTGAAGAGGTACGCACACAAGTGAATAGAAACAAGAAAAAGTGAACTGATGATCAGAGATATCTGTGGTTTGAAGTCACTTTGATATTAATTACCGAACAGGTTTACTGTACCTCAGCTGGTGAGTTTGACATTTAGATGGGGTTAGAGATTGTGTTCGAAAAGTATTTTAAAAAAAATTTAAATGTTTTTTTAAATTAATATATTTAAAATTATTTTAATATATTTAAAAAAATAATAATTACATTTCCATGTGGCTCCTACTCAGTAAAACTTTTTCTTGGTTTCCAATGTAAGAAGGCTCGTCGAAATTTCACAAAAGTAATGTCTTCACCGTGTTATGGCATTATTCTAGGAAAGCGTGAAAGTATGATTGTGATTATTTGTTAAATTATTTTTTTAATATATTAAAATAATATTTTTTTATTTTTTTATATTAATATATTAAAATAATTTAAAAATATTAATTTAAATTTAAAAAATATTTTTTTTTTAAAAAAAAAAGAAAAAATAGTAACTTACAAAGTCCTTACAAGTCTTCACTTTACCATCACGTCCTTACTTTAAGTGTGCAAAGCTTTGCCGCACGTGTGGGATGATTATTTTTTTGGATTGTATTTTGTACTGTAAAAACAACAGAGATTTATATATATATATATATATATATAGTTTATAAGGACTCGGAGTTTTGTCTCATATTTTTATTATTAAAAATTCTTACTAATTTATAAAGTTTGGATACGTGAATTAGTTATATATAAAAATATATTATTATTTTTAATATATTATACTTGAAGTAAATTATATTATTGTTTAATAATAATTATTAAAAACTTTTATATTTTTCTAATCATTAGTCTATTTATTAATTAAATCAAATCCATTTCAGAAATATAAATCATGGTTTTATGGATCAAACCTAGTAATTTTAAAGATAAATTATTATTTTTAATAAGAATATATTTTATGTATAAGTTTGTAATTTTTTATATTAAAAAAAAATTGGTTTTTCTTGTATATTTTAAAAACATTTAGGTCAAGGCTATCATGAGTTTATTTAACTTCTTATTAAGTTCCAGATGCAAGTAAAATATAAAAAGTATTTTTTTAATGTTTTTAGTATTTTGAAAAAATATTAAATCATGTAATGTATTTTTTTTCTTTTTTCCTTCATATTCTTTTTTTATTAAGAAATACAAACTTTTTTTGAAAAATTAAGTTATTACAATCTTTATGAGTATATTTGTTTTGAAAAATACTTGAGTAATTATATATATATATATTGTTTACATTGAATAATTCTATCAATTATCATCTTATCCATATTATATTAGTTTGTGTTTGGCATTATTGTAACTTTTGAAGTTATGATTTTTTAAAAAATTAGATTTAAAAAAATATTTTTTTAGTTAAATTATTATAAAATATATTTTTATATACAAAAAAATAAAAAGCAGATTATTTTAGTTTTTATAAAACCAAGGTTTAAGAAACAATTATGTTTCAGACCCATCTTAAAAAATAAAAACTATTTTACAAACTAAATGATTTTTTTTGTGGTTGAAAAAAAACTTATATTATAAAATTACCATAACACCAAATTATTTGAAATTATATTTTAAAATTTTGAGATGGTTTTAAGATGGTTTTATGATAATATCTATTACATTTGTCATTGCAGGTAGCACTTCTAAAAATTATGATGATAGACTAGTGGTACATTGAGTGGGTGGTAAATTACTAAAATTATAATTATATTATAAATAACAAAAACAATACAACATCATTCATTTATAGATGTAATGTTTTATATTATGAAATTTATCGATTAGAAAAAAAACAAAAGATGATATATGTGTTTAGTGCAATAATATATATATATATATATATATATATGTTAATTTTTTGTTATATTTCCTTTTTTTTGGGCGCTTGGACATCTTTTTCCACTGCTATATTTTTTTGATATATTATTTTTTTTAATTTTTTGTTGTATTTTCTTTTTTTTATGCGAGGATCTAAAAATAAGTTACAACAATGATTACTAAAAAATAAGAGTCTGAGTTTCAAGATCTTAAGAATTGAAATCTTAACTTGTTTTAATTTAAAAACATATTAAACATTTAATCATGAATTTTTCTTATTAACATGATCTTCTTCAGTTATAATTGAATTGTTAATGTTTCAACTCTAAATATTTAGATACTTTTCCACTGGTCTTTGATAATTTTTTGAACATTCTTCATATTCTTTTAATTATTTATTTTTATTTTTTATTTTTTTATTTTTTTATTTTTTATTTATTTATTTGAGGTTTCAAAATAATTAATAATAACTAATTTAATTTTTATATTGAAATAATTGTTTGACAATATCTAGTGCATTTTTCATTATAGATAGTACTCCTAAACCTTGGTCATGATAGACGAGTGGGAGGTCGTACGATGAATAGTGGTAGGTTATTATAATTAAAGTTATATTAAAAAAATAATAAGATAATATGGTAAAAATTATAGTTTTGAAATCCAGTCCGATAGGTTACCTTAGAATCTGGCTGATGTAGAGCTGAAACCGAGCTAAATTTAAAAATACAAGGAAATTCAAAACCCAGGATAACTTGGCGGGTTGACTCGGCGACCCGGTTAACTCGGCCTAACCCTTTTTAAAACTTGGTTGCAATTAGTTTATTTTTTTATTAAAATGATATTATTTTAATTTTTTAAAAAAATCAAAATTGACCTGAGCGATTTAATGATTCGGTTAAAATACGATGATCTGGCCAAAATCTGGAACTAAGCCTTGAACCGGGCAGCTAGGCCAACTTTAAAAACTTTGGTAAAAACATTGCAGCTACATTTCTAAATGCATTTTTTGTTAATTTATAAACGAAAAGATGATATCCACATTTAATATAATAAATTAAAAACTATATTAATTAATAAAGTCTCTAAACAGTTATGAATACAAATTAAAAACTAAAATAGAAAATTGATAGTTACAGTAAAAAGCAAAAACTATATGCTCATGAAAATATTTTCACATTTTACACAATTTATCTTTTCATTTTTTATTTATCTTGTAGGCTTATTTTAAATATTAAAAATATATGATTCTCATTCTTATAAATATGCCATGCAAATATAGTTGATCCATTTAAAATTTAAAAGAAAAAAGATTTTAAAGATAAATTAAAATATTTTTTTTGAATTATTAAAAAATTATAGAAACTATAAAAAAGATTAATTACTATTTTAAAAAATAAAATCTAATAATTTTAAAAATAGAAAAATGATATTAATTAGGAATTAAAATTAAATAAAAAGATCTAGGCCTTCCTAACCACTCTCAAATGAAAAGTCTAGCTTACATGTCTCATATTTTCTTTTAAAAAAATATTTTGTAATTTAAATATAATAAAAAAACATATTTATGTGTACCGATAATCTGTTATCATTTAGATTTACTTATTATGGTTATTGAAAAATTACAATTTGAGTTTAGTGACTCCAATAACTTAAATATGAACTTGTTTTCACCTAAAAAGATCTTAAATACATCATATAGATTTCAATAAATCTATTTTTAATTGTAAAATACTTTAAAATTATTTAAAAATTAAAAATCAAATCAAATCAAATAAAAAAATATACTGTTATTTACCTTTTCTTTATTGTTAAATGAAAAAACCATGTCATTATAATAAAAGAATTAATTAAATTCATTGACAGGTTTGATTTTGATGGAGAGAGATTCGCATCTTCTTTCCCTTTCTCCTAACATAATTTCAAATGTTTCCGCCTGAAAAATCTTGTGATATCAAACTCCATCATCCTCATGATTCCAAAATTTCAAATGTTAATAAGTTGACAAGCCGACGATTGTGTTTAAACTTTTGGTAAAACTCTTGCAGTTTAGATTGCTCGGTAACATGATTATAATTATTTTTTAAAATATTTTTTATTTATAAATATATTAAAGTGTTTAAATTTTTGGTAAAACTCTTGCAGTTTAGATTCTATTTGATTATTTGATAATATGATTATAATTATTTTTAAAAATATTTTTTATTTTTAAAAAATTATTTTTTATATAAATACATCAAAATGATCTAAAATATCAAAAAATATTAATTTAAAATGAATAAAAAAATTTCAAAAATTTTTAATTTTTTTTTAAATACAAAAATAAACAAGATTTAAAATTGATAATTATTGAGTTGATGAGATAATAACAGGCCTTAAAAGGATAGTTGATAGGATGATTACAAGGAGTCTTTACTTGTCCCATTAGGCTTGTTCCATATCTCTAATATTAATAATTATGGATAACATGTGTAAATTCCTTACTATTTTGAAAGCAAAAAATTTTTTTAATAAATAATTTAATATAAACAATCCTTAAATATATTTAAATTTCAGAATTAAAATGATCTTTTTATTAACTAAATTAAATTACCTAATAAACTAAAATGAATGGAAAAAACATTGTTCATTTATTTTTATTTTATAAAAAAAAAAATTAATTAATCAACTATTATAGACATTAAAAACATGGCTTAAAAATTATAAGAATACATAAAATTCTATAAAGTTAGAAAACTTACTGACAAATACTAAACACAATCAAAATATAGCATAAAAGTACCCTCAATAAAAGCATTTATAACTAGATAACTAAGTCAACTTATTTAAGAATTGAATGTTTGGCTAAATGAACCACAACATGATTCTTTTATTTATAAACATGATCAAAACACTAAGAAAGAAAATATATTACAAGTATTTAAAATATAATTGAATTCAATTTGCAAAGGCTAAGTTCATATAATATTTATCCTTTTAATTTAGTTGATGACATTATAAGAATTTAACTCAATAACTCATTACTTGTTAAATGCATAACAAAAATTAATGCTAAAAAACATAGTTTTTTAAATTACCAGGACCTCAGTTTCATTAGATTCCATATTACCTTTTAAACAAGAAAAAAATATAAAAGAATTTTCCTGCATGATGTCTATGAAGACCAATTCTAAAGGCTTTGGTTTGCCATTTGAAGATGTGTCAACATTCCATTTCATTCTATCTATAGGAGGATACACCTAAGAAGAATCACTTTTTAAATTTGTTTTATTAGTTTATAAAAAGAGACCATGTGATTAATCAATTAAATTTGATCTAGAATAGCACTTTTTAAATTTGTTCTATTAACACATAAAAAAAATCCTATGATTAATGAATTAAATTTGATCTAGAATAGCAAAACTTTTCTTCAATATATTTTATCCAAGTAATAACCCAATGAAAAAAAGAATAATATACATCATCGTAGTTTGTTTCTTTTTCATTAAAAATCATATTATTGCGAGCATTCTAAATATACCCAACTATATAAAAGAAAAATAAACATACACACACACACACACATATATATATATACATTGCATAGATCTCCATACCATGTCATTCCATATATAATAACAAAAAGTCACAAAAATATTGAGTTAAGATCAACTATTGATTCAACTAGTCTACCACTTGAAACCGTAACTTCCAAATCATCTCATAATTATGTAAAATATGAGTTGTAGTTTCAAATTTATTGTTATATAAAAGACAATTCAAACCAATATCTTGTAACACATGCATTTTTTTAATGTAAAACAATCTTTTAAAAGAAAATTTATTCAAGATTGCAAGACATGGATGGAACTCTACCTTCGAGGTAGCATTAGTTTCTCCTGTAAAAAGACAAGACTTAATAAAAGAAGTATAACTTTTAACTGAAAAATACTTTTCAGGCTTGGTCTCTAAACCCTCCTATCAATAACATTTTGATATAAAAATACTCTCGAAAGAAATTGCAATAATTCCTCTTCAATTACTTTTTTTAGTCTTAAGGGCTTTTCCTCTAAGATAAAGACAAGTGCCAATTGAAGTCATCCAGGATCTCAAATATGAAATCCTAGCATTATGATTTTTCCATAAACTATATAAAGAGTAGGAAATCTAATCACGAGGGTTGAATCTCCTAACTACTTTAAAGACTAAAATATTGTGTCATTTCCATTTTTTTATTGCCATAAACACTTTTTATACACCAAGAGAATACTTATTCACATAATTGAATGTAGCATAAACTCTACTCCAAATAGTTGAAAGATTTCCTAAAAACCTTGGCATTACCTCATAATTATCAGGATGATATTTCATATTTATAAAATTCCTTCAAAATAAAGTGACATTATTATTATATTTTGATAACCATTTAAACAATATTGCTTTGTTTTTAGCCAAGAAAGATCCAACTCCCAACCCCTCCTCTACCTGTTGGTCTAATTAAAAGATTCTAGGCTACTTTATTGATTTTTTTTTTTGAGTATTCATATCTCCATTTCATAGGAATCTTTGTTCCATGAAGGCTCTTTTTTTTTTTGCCACTCCTAAAAGAACTTTAAACAATTACATGTAATAAAATGAAAGATTAAACAACAAAGACTTTATTAAACAAAGCCAAATATATTGAAAGAATTCTACCTTTCCATCAAAAGACAAGGCCTTATCTCTTCTAAAATGAATTTCCAAGTGGAATAAAGTCTTATATTAGCTCCTAAAGGAGGCCCCAAGTACTTAGCTAGAAGACAACTTGACTTGCACTTTTAAAAGTTAGCCACCCCTTTAGTATACTCTAAATCAATATTAACATCAATCAAAAGACTATTATGAAATTTAATTTTTAAATCTAAGTATAGTTTAAACCAATTAAGAATAAATTTAATATTATTTAGAACTTCAATATCATTAGGATAAAAAATCATTGTTGAATCATTAACATATTGAAAAAGTGTTATTTATCAAGAATAAATATGAACTCCAAAGTAAATCTCATTCTCCATTGCTTGTTTAAATAATACTACTAAACCTTTAATAACTATAACAAACAAGAATGGTAACATACAATCCTCTTGTTGAATACTTTTCTATATAACAAACTTATTATATGAACAACCATTAATGAGCACAAAAAGATGAGTTGTAGATATACATTCTCTTATCTAGAAAATCATATACCTCCAAAACTCATAAAACCCATAATTTCTTAAAGAAAATCCCAAGAAACTAAGTCAAAAGCCTTTTCAAAATCCACTTTGAAAAGGAAGCCATATACCCTTTGAAAAGGAAGCCATATACCCTTTGAAAAGGAAGCCATATACCCTTTGTCAATGCATACTATCAACAATTTCATTTTCCAATAGAAAAATATCACACTCGAACATCGTGGCAATCAATTGAAAATATTTTATGAAAAAAATAGATATCTGTCATCTTATTCTTCGAGAAAAATGTCTAATTTCAAGAGTCATCACCTAGTATTATGGTCACTAGAAATTCTAATTGGTCACATTACTAGAAAATAAATAAATACAAACGGAAATACAGAGAGAATATTTTGTTGGTAAATTTCTAACGGATTTTACAAACATAAATAATCTCTCGGTATATACTAAGAGAATTACAATGGAAAAAAAATAAACAAAGAAAAAATAATGATGATATGACATTTATACTAATAAAATTACTGATAGAATAAATTCTATCGGTAAAATTATTGGTAAACTGTGAACACTGTTCATCATGTCAATTACAAAGGGAATCACTAACAAAAAATTTCGTCGGTATTTTCCAAAGAGCTTTGAAACTATTCACTTCCGAATTGCACTATTAATTACTATTTTTTACAGACAAAATTACTAACAAATTGAAAAGTCATCGGTGTTATTTGGTGGTTTTCTAAATTTTTTTGATTAAATAAAAAAATAAATTAAATATTACAGACAGAATCACCGATGGATTGAAATGTTATCGGTGATATTTGATAGTTTTTGAATTTTTTTTATTAAATTAAAAATTTAAATTAAATATTACAGATGAAATAACTGACAAAATGATTAAAAATATTAATATTTAATTATCCTTCGGTAAAATCGTTGGTATTGTTGTAACCCAATTTTGGATTCACTAAAAATTTTTGAATGTTATTTTATCTTATTATTCATGACAAAAAAATATATAATACATAAAAAAAGAGAAAAAAAAGAGAAAAAAAAAGAGTTTAAAATATATTTTCTCGAGTGAACAATCATTTTCTGTCAAAACCGAGTCCACCAGGTCAATACGGGTTAAACAATGTTAACCGGGATGAAAAATGAGTTTCAGGACGTTTCAGGTCAAAACCGTCATTTTCTGTCAAAACCGAGTCCATCGGGTCAATACAGGTCCCACCATGTCGACCGTGATGAAAAATAAGTTTCGGGCTGTTTCGGGTCAAAATTGTCATTTTCGGTCAAAACCGAGTCCACCGGGTCAATACAAGTCCCACCATGTCGACCGGGATGAAAAATGAGTTTCGGGTTGTTTCTGGTCAAAACCATCATTTTCGGTCAAAACCAAGTCCACCGGGTCAATGCGGGTCCCACCATGTCGACCAGGATGAAAAATGAGTTTCGGGCTGTTTCGGGTCAAAACCGTCATTTCGGTCAAAACCGAGTCCACCGGGTTAATACGGGTCCCACCATGTCGACCGCGATAAAAAATGAGTTTCGGACTATTTTTGGTCAAAACTGGTATTTTTGGTAAAAAAAAAAACCTGATCCACCGAGTTGATACCCGTATAAAAAAGTTTTTTTTAATTTAAAATTGATTTTTAGTGGATGAAAAACTTTTTATAATGATTTGAATTTTTAATTTTTATCCCTATAAATAAATATTATTATTATTATTTAGTATTAGTATATATAATAAGACAAATAGTAATTGATAGAAGTTGAAAATTTTAACAATCCGTGAATTGTTTTCTGAATTCATTGGCTATAAATAGCCAATGAATTCAAGACACAAAGGAGAGAAAAAAATAAAAAATTCATTCTGCATTTCAATTCTGAATTCGAGCATTACTGTTTGGTTACTATTTGGGTACTATTTATTTTTCTTATACTTTTTCTGCACCCTAGTAAGATATTAATTTTTTTTTAACAAATAGAAAAATACCAAAAATATCCCAACCGTTAGATCTAATAGTGTTTAGATCTGAACCTTTGATTTCTTAGGATACAATAGGCTTTACCACACCAGATTAAAACCCAAATCAATCTCAGCGTTCCAAATAATCTGACCTTCGATCTTATTGCGCCACGTTAGCAGGTGTACCAAGCATTCGGTACACCGCGACACACCAGATCTTAGCCCATTCAATTCTGATCGTCCGAACAGCTTGAAGATCAAACGAATCACAGCTGCACGATCTGTTCATCCGAGATCCAGCGGTTCACAGCGTTCAGACGCACGAGTGCACCATACAGTTGTTCACACCGTAGCAGAACCCAGAGCTTCTCTCTCCTCTCGCCGGTGATTCTCTCTCTCTCCGCCGATCTCCCATTTCCGACCGTTGCAAGCCGTGAAAATGCCACAGAAACGTGCATCGCCTCCTCCGGAGCAAAACCCCGGCCGTTTTATACTTTTTCACCGGTGAGTGTGGCCGGAAAAAGACCACGACCGACATCGGCCAATCGACCTTCAAGTCGTCAATTCTCCCTCCTCAGCCATCAACGACCAACGATACCACCACCATTATAATCCTCGTCCGCAGATCTACCAGAATCGACCATCTTTTTGCCGGAATCTCTCCATAAAATTTCGCCGCCGTCAATAGTAACCGCGCGTGAGCCACACGCGCTGCCAGTGGCATTTTCATAAATTTTCGATAAATCCGAGGGTATTTCAGTCTTTTACCTATACAGGGGTACTCAGGTAATTTTCTATGATATTTTATGGTATTTTTTGATATTTTTATATATAAATACTTGTAAATTTTTGCATGTGAAAAAAACAAAAATAAACCAAAATAAATAACGACGCGGGTTTAACACCAATTTTATCATATCACTGTTTATAGGTCAAAAACCCAATTTTCAAGAATTGATATATTTATTTGTCAATGATATCAAAATAATTTTTATTTTATAAAATAAATATTATTTGTCGACACGTCTCTTTTATTTACAGAAAAGGACCGAAGTCAAAAAATTAAATACCAAATATAGATTATGTCCATTATTATTTATTTTGGTAAATCAGACGTAACTCTCCTTTTTAGGGATAAACGTCGACATTTTAGACAAAGTCTCCTAATTTTAGGGACTGATGTCATTTTTAACGTGTCTTCAATTTTTAGGGACCGACGTTAATCATGTTAAAAATTTACAAATAAGCTCAAAATATAATAGCATTTGAATCAAAATAAGAAAAACACACAAGTAAAGGTAACCTTTCTTTGAAAGGATGTTTTAAGGGTGATGTCTACCTTCCCTTAATCATAACTAACCCAGTATCCGAATCTCTGGGACCAGTGTCTAATTTTGGATTTCTAGTTCCCTCAAATTACTAGATGGCGACTCCAAATAAAATCTTTATTTCTCCCCAATCAAATAAAAAATAAATTATTCTTTTTTTTTCGTTTAAGAAACAAACAAAAAAGGAGTGGAGCCGTCACCCGACGCCGTGTAGCGACAAGTATAACACTCTAGTAAAAGGCCTAGAATCCCTAATTTCACAACAGACTAGGCTTCTTTGTGCTTCTTTTTCTTCTACTTCCCCATATGTAAAAAATATCAATATTCATTTCTTTCTCTTCTCTTCTCTTTTCAACTCCTTCTCTTCTCCTCCATGCTCACGTATGTATTCTTCTTTTTTTTTCTTTTCAATTTTTTTAATTAATATACTTTGTGAATTTTGTTTTCCTCTTCCTAGCTTCATTTGCAACCACATTAAGGTAAGATTTTTCTTTTTTCTTCTTTTTTGTGTTTTTTTCACTATATTTGTTTTTTTATTTTATTTTTAATTGTTTTTGTTCTTAATAATTGTATGAATATTTTTGTAGGATTTTTTTCATATGAGTTCAATTTTTAGTTGATTTATTTATAGGATTTTTAAATTTTTGGCAATCGCAACTTCATTTTTTTCATATGAATTTTTTTAGTTGAATTTATTTTTTCATGTTATTTATTTGTTGCAAATTTGTTTGAGTTGATTTTCTTCTTCTTTTTTCCAAGTGTTTTGAGTATTATAAAGTATTGATTTATATTAATTAAATTATTTTATAGTTTTGTAAAATATATTTTTTTTAAAAAATATTTTTAAGTAATTACTGACGGAATTATATATGGTATTTTTCCGAGAAAAATACCGACAGAATGAAGTGGATAATTTTTTTTTTACATGCCTTTTCCTTCAGTAAATCCATCGGTAGTAATATTTTATTTATTACTAATGGACTTACCGATGGATAAAAAAACCGATGAAAGATTCGTCAACGAAGCATTTTCATCGGGGATGTTGTTGGTAAATTAATTACCAATGAAATGATAGTACAAATACCAACGGAAAATTTCGTCGGTAAATTAATTAGTAATGATGTTGTGGTATTTGGTCAACAAAGATTTTATGAAATGAGACTAGTTATGAGAAATGACAGAAATTATTACCCTTACAATGTTTTGTGTAAGACAGACTACATTGCTGTTTTTGTCTTAAATTATTAAAAGTTTGTTTTATTATGCTTTTATGATCTTTTAATAACATTCTCAACTCTGACGTCAGTAAATATTCGTCTATAAATATTTTTAACTCTAATATTAATAAATATCACCTAAAAAGTATAGTATTTCGAACTCTGATTCTAATAAATATATCCATAAAATTTGGATTAAAAAAAATATTATATATTTTATATTAGTTTTAAGGATTTAGTTTGGACAAGTATATTTGACTGGGCTGGACTTATCCAGTCCGACCTGATTATTAACGCAAGCCAATAACCTGGTTGGACAAAGCAGCATGCATGCCTTGAATTATCACGCATGCGTGTTGCACCGTGTTGCACCGTGAAAAGATAATTATAATTACCTTCGTACTGTGTAATGCAGAGGTCAAGTGAGGAAGAAAGTTACCGGTTTCAGGAACTGCTGACGAAGACAACGACGATGAAGAAGTGAGTTGCTGGACACTCTCCTCTGCTCCTGTTTTTCGTTCCCTTATGGTTTTCCCTCCGCTCTTTCTCCTTTTCTTCTACTAGTCTCCTCTGTTCGTCCCTGTCAGCGTCCGTTTTCTCTGTGTTTTTTTTTAGTTTCGTCTTACTCCTGCGTTCCTGTTTTATCTGTGGACAGCCTTCTGTCTGTCCCAGTATTTTGGCTCTTTTGCGTCTCTGTTCCCAGGTTTCCTTTCCTCGTCCCTTTTTTTTTTTCCCGGTCCTGTGCTCTTCCTCTCTGTGTGTATTTCCTGTTCGTCCGTTTTCCTCCTGTTCTCGTCCGTCCTGTCTCTACTGAGAAGAGAAGGTTGCTGCTGTTATGGCTGGTGCATGCTCACGGTGCGCAGTGCCTGTTGCTGGATGTTGCCGGAGTTGGAGGAGGCGCCCAGTGCTGGTCCGAAGAGAGGAAGCTTGCTGCTGGGGAGCAGGAGTTTAGGTAGGGAAGAAGAAAAGAGGTCCGGTCGGGGGGTGGTGTTGGGAGATCCAAACATTCAAACACATACAAATTTACATGGTTCGACAACTTGCCTACTTCACGGAGCTACTGGTTTGTATTAATCAAACTCAAAAGCAATACAAATAACAAAACAAGGAGGAGGAGAAAACTTCTCTACTCAACTCAACTCTCACCCTTAACTCTCTCTTTGTGTTTCTCTCTATTTCGTGGTCTATATCAGCTATCAATGCACCTTCTATTTATAGCTGAGGAGGGAGATAATTGTTCAACAATGGTGGGCAAGTTAGGCACCCACCATTTGACTATAACCATGTCAACCATGGCTGCCACCGACCATTTGTGTCCACACACATAACAATCTCCCACTTGGACACAAATGGTGTTAGGTCTGTCTTTTAATCTTCAAGACCAACTGAAACTTTACACAGCTTCAGTTTATCAAGAGTAACTCCTTTGGTTAACATGTCGGCTGGATTCTTGCTTCCACAGATCTTTTCAAGTAACAGTTGTTCATCGTCGAGCAATTGCCGGATGAAGTGATATTTGATCTGTATGTGCTTTGTTCTGGAGTGAAATGCTGGATTCTTGGCAAGGAAGATTGCACTCTGACTATCACTATACAAAGTACCTTTTCCATGCACCTTGCCCAATTCTTGCAGGAAACTCTGTAGCCATACTATCTGTTTTGCAGATTCTGAAACTGCAACATATTCAGCTTCTGTCGTTGAAAGAGTTACTATCTTTTGCAAGGTAGAACTTCAAGAAACAGCAGTGCCTCCTAGAGTGTATATATAACCTATAGTACTCTTTCTGCTATCAACATCTCCTGCTAGATCAGCATCTACAAAGCCTTCAAGTTTCAAACCGCCAGCTGTGAAAATAAGACATGTCTCCGATGAGCCTTTTAAGTACCTCATGATCCATTTCACTGCCTCCCAATGCTGCTTTCCAGGATTGTTCATATATCGGCTTACAACTCCCACTGCATGGGCAATATCTGGTCTAGTACAGACCATAACATACATCAAAGAGCCGATAGCTGAGGTGTATGGAATCTGGTCTATGTATCCACGTTCTAGCTCAGTTTTTGGTGACTGGTCTCTACTGAACTTGAAATGATTTCCCAGAGGTGTACATACTGGCTTAGCATTATCCATACTAAACCTGCTAAGAACCTTCTTGACATACTCTGCCTGTGAAAGCTTTAGTATACCTTTGTCTTTGTCTCTGATGATTCTCATGCCAAGTATTTGTTTAGCAGCTCGTAGATCCTTCATTTCAAACTATTTTGACAACTGTTGCTTTAGCTTGTCAATCTCTTCCATGCTGGATCCTGCAATTAACATATCATCCACATATAGCAGTAGAATGATATAGGAGTTGTCAAAATGTTTGACATAGCAACAATGATCAACCTGACATTTTGTGTATCCCGTACTACACATGAAGTTATCAAACTTCTTGTACCACTGTCTTGGAGCTTGCTTCAAACCATATAGGCTCTTCTTTAGCTTGCAAACTTGACTCTCCTTTCCTGGTATTGCAAACCCCTTTGGTTGTTGCATGTAAATGTCTTCCTCCAATTCACCATGAAGAAATGCTGTTTTTACATCTAATTGTTCAAGATATAAATTTTCTACAGCTACTATCCCCAGAACAACTCTGATTGTTGTAAGAGAGAATATCTCAGAATAGTCAATCCCTTTCTTTTGCTGAAACCCTTTTACAACTAGTCTTGCTTTGAACCGTTTGCTTCCATCATGCTCAGTCTTTACTATGTAAACCCACTTGTTTTGCAAGGCCTTCTTTCCTTCAGGCAGTTTGGTTAACTCCCAAGTCTTGTTCTTCAACAATGACTCCATCTCGTCCTTCATGGCTAACTCCCACTTGATCGAATTTCCATCTTGTAAGGATTCTTCATAAGTTAATGGTTCACCACCATCTGTCAGCAAGATATAATTCAGTAGAAGTGTGAACCGTTGTGGAGGCTTTATAGTCCTTGAAGATCTGCGAACAGCTGCTTCACTTGGCTCTGCATTGTCTTGTGTAGTAGTGGTGGGTACTGATGTGCCTGAACTTTCTTGTAAGGACTCTTGAGTGGTAACATCGGGAAGCCCTTCTAATCGTATGAATTCAGATTTCTGTGGACTCGTATCTGAATCAGTTATCTGTAGTTCTGTACTTGATTTGTCTTTGTACAAAACTTTCTCGTTGAAGATCACGTTCCTGCTTCTGATAATCTTCCTGTTTTGATCATCCCAGAATCTGTATGTGCTTTGTTCTGGAGTGAAATGCTGGATTCTTGGCAAGGAAGATTGCACTCTGACTGTCACTATACAAAGTACCCTTTCCATGCATCTTGCCCAATTCTTGCAGGAAACTCTGTAGCCATACTATCTCTTTTGCGGATTCTGAAACTGCGACATATTCAGCTTCTGTCGTTGAAAGAGCAACTATCTTTTGCAAGGTAGAACTCCAAGAAACAGCAGTGCCTCCTAGAGTGTATATATAACCTGTAGTACTCTTTCTGCTATCAACATCTCCTGCTAGATCAGCATCTACAAAGCCTTCAAGTTTCAAACCGCCAGCTGTGAAAATAAGACATGTCTCCGATGAGCCTTTTAAGTACCTCATGATCCATTTCACTGCCTCCCAATGCTGCTTTCCAGGATTGCTCATATATCGGCTTACAACTCCCACTGCATGGGCAATATCTGGTCTAGTACAGACCATGGCATACATCAAGGAGCCGATAGCTGAGGCGTATGGGATCTGGTCCATGTATCCACGTTCTAGCTCAGTTTTTGGTGACTGGTCTTTACTGAGCTTGAAATGATTCCCCAGAGGTGTACATACTGGCTTAGCATTATCCATACTAAACCTGCTGAGAACCTTCTTGACATACTCTGCCTGTGAAAGCTTTAGTATGCCTTTGTCTTTGTCTCTGATGATTCTCATGCCAAGTATTTGTTTAGCAGCTCCCAGATCCTTCATTTCAAACTGTTTTGACAACTGTTGCTTTAGCTTGTCAATCTCTTCCATGCTGGAACCTGCAATTAACATATCATCCACATATAGCAGTAGAATGATATAGGAGTTGTCAAAATGTTTGACATAGCAACAATGATCAGCCTGACATTTTGTGTATCCCGTACTACTCATGAAGTTATCAAACTTCTTGTACCACTGTCTTGGAGCTTGCTTCAAACCATATAGACTCTTCTTTAGTTTGCAAACTTGACTCTCCTTTCCTGGTATTGCAAACCCCTCTGGTTGTTGCATGTAAATGTCTTCCTCCAATTCTCCATGAAGAAATGCTGTTTTTACATCTAATTGTTCAAGATGTAAATTTTCTGCAGCTACTATCCCCAGAACAACTCTGATTGTTGTAAGCTTCACAACTGGAGAAAATATCTCAGAATAGTCGATCCCCTTCTTTTGCTGAAACCCTTTTACAACAAGTCTTGCTTTGAACCGTTTGCTTCCGTCATGCTCGGTCTTTACTCTGTAAACCCACTTGTTTTGCAGGGCCTTCTTTCCTTCAGGCAGTTTGGTTAACTCCCAAGTCTTGTTCTTCAGCAATGACTCCATCTCGTCCTTCATGGCTAACTCCCACTTGCTCGAGTTTCCATCTTGTAAGGATTCTTCATAATTTAATGGTTCACCACCATCGGTCAGCAAGATATAATTCAGTAGAAGTGTGAACCGTTGTGGAGGCTTTATAGTCCTTGAAGACCTGCGAACAGCTGGTTCACTTGGCTCTGCACTATCTTGTGTAGAAGTGGTGGGTACTGAAGTGCTTGAACTATCTTGTGTGGACTCTTGAGTGGTAACATCAGGAAGCCCTTCTAATTGTATGAATTCAGATTTCTGTGGACTCGTATCTGAATCAGTTATCTCTAGTTCTGTACTTGATTTGTCTTTGTACAAAACTTTCTCGTTGAAGATCACGTTCCTGCTTCTGATAATCTTCCTGTTTTGATCATCCCAGAACCGAAATCCAAATTCTTCATCTCCATAGCCAATAAAGAAACATTTCTTTGATTTGGCATCCAGCTTGTTGCGAGCATCAGAGTCTATATGCACATAGGAAACACATCCAAAGACCTTTAGTTGAGAAAGCTGTACTTCTTTTCCTCTCCAGACTTCCTCGGGCAGTCTGAACTCCAAAGGTACTGATGGTCCACGGTTGATCAAGTAAACTGCAGTATAAACTGCATCAGCCCAGAATGTTTGAGGTAACCCAGAATGCAACCTCATGCTTCTAGCTCGTTCATTGATGGTCCTGTTCATTCGTTCAGCAATGCCATTCTATTGTGGTGTGCCTGGAACTGTCTTTTCCATTCTGATACCGTTGACAGCGCAATACTCTTTGAAACCTCCATCAATGTATTCTCCTCCATTATCAGATCGTAAGCATTTCAACTTCAAACCTGATTCAATCTCAACCATAGCTTTCCATTTCTTGAATGTGTCAAACACATCAGATTTATTTTTCAGAAAGTAGACCCATACCTTTCTGCTAAAGTCATCAATAAAAGTCTGCTGAAGTCATCAATAAAAGTCACATAGTATCGAGAACCTCCAAGAGATGCTACTGGAGCTGGTCCCCATAAATCTGTGTGCACCAGTTCTAGCTTTCTTGGTCTTAAGGTCCTGCCAACCTTTAAGAAACTGAGCTTCTTCTGTTTTTCGAGAACACAGCTTTCACAAATGTCTAGATCAACATTTTGTAACTCTGGCAGCTTTTCCTTTGACTGAAGTATCTTCATCCCCTTTTGACTCATATGGCCGAGTCTACAATGCCATAGCTGCGCCTGATTTTCTGCTTCAGTAGAGGCAATTATATCTGCTGATCTTATGGTCATATACAAGGTGCCAGTTTTCTTTTCACGAGCCAAAACCATTGCTCCCTTTGATACCTTCCATATTCCTCCAGAGAAAAGGATTGAATGGCCACTATCATCAAGTTGTCCGACCGAGATCAACTTCTTCTTTAGTTTAGGAACATGCTTTACATTTTGCAAGTTCCATATAGATCCATTCATTGTCTTGATTTGCACATCTCCTATACCCACAATATCCAATGGTTGTCCATCGGCCAGATAGACTACCCCATAATTTCCAGCAGTATAATTTTGCATCATTTCATGGTATGGAGTACAGTGAAATGAAGCTCCAGAATCAAGAACCCAATCATCAATAGGACTATGTACAGCAAGGATCAAAGCATCTTGTACTTCGTCTGTAGTGGCATTTTCAGAATCAGCTTCAGGTTTCTTTGGTTTTGTGCAACTCCTCATGAAATGACCAGGTTTGCCACAATTCCAACATTTAACCTGCTTCCTGGGTCCAAACTTGCTTTTGCTTCTGTACCTGGATTTTGATCTGCCTCTTGATAAGCCTCTGTCTTGTCTCCTTCCTCGAGTGTTGATGTTGAAAGCTGAACCTGAACTTGAGCTTTCACCCGAGTCTTTCCTTCATACTTCTTCAGCTAAAATCAGGTCTCGGATATCATCATATTTTAATTTGGATTTTCCAGCTGAGTTGCTTACGGCTGTTCTCATACCTTCCCAACTGCTTGGAAGTGAAGCTAGCAAAATAAGTGCTCGGATCTCATCATCAAACTCAATTTCAACAGATGACAATTGATTTGTGATGGTGTTGAAATTATTAAGATGCTGTGTAACAGAGGTGCTTTCTGTCATCTTCAGGTTGAACAACTTCTTCATCAAGTGCACTTTGTTATTTGCTGACGACGTCTCATACATCCCAGACAAGGCTTCCATCAATCTTGCTGTGGATCTCTCTTTTGTAACATTATGAGCAACTCTTCTTGACAATGATAGCCGGATAATGCCCAAGACTTGTCTATCAAAAACTTGCCAATCTTCTTCTGACATGTTTTCTGGCTTGCTCCCCAACAGAGGAAGATGAAGTTTCTTCCCATATAGATAATCTTCAATTTGCATTTTTCAATATCCAAAATCAGTTCCATCAAAATTTTCAATTCCTGCAGCCTTTATTTCATCAGCCATTTTTACTCTTTCTCGGATTTGAATCTAAAAAATCTAACCTTACAGATGTGTCCGGAATGACCAAAAATGCTGGAAATGACACTGAGATCACCCAAATCAGACTTCGGATGGCTCCGATTTAAACAATCAAAATTTGGGATAACTGGACGCTGCAGATGAAGCCACGTGGCAGGAGGAATAGTCTCTGCGCCATACCGGATCAAAACCCAGTTATGCTGACGTGGCCTAGCTGACGTGGCAGACACGTAGGCAATGTGGGATCCATACAAGCTGACGTGGCAGATCCACGGAGATTTTCGGCTGACGTGGCGGATGACGTGGCTGGTTGACCGGTCAGACTGCTGATGTGGCAGGTTGCGTAGCTGCTGACTATGCCGAACGGCTGACGTGTCTGCTGACGTGGCGGGGTCGAGTTGCAGGAAACAACGAGGAAGACGCGTGACGCGAGTGCGGCGCGTCTGTGCGCGTGGACAGTACTGGTGGTGGCGCGTGCAGGTGCGTGCGGGCATGCAGGACGTCGGATTTTCGCCGGGTTTTCACCAGTGGATTCCTCTCGTCGTCCTCTTCACAGTGGTATGTTCAAAAACACGTTTTGAGAACTTTGATTTTTAAGTTTGGATCAAACACCCTTTTTTTCAAGAACTTTCAAGAACAAGCTCTGATACCAGTTGTTGGGAGATCCAAACATTCAAATACACACAAATTTACGTGGTTCGGCAACTTGCCTACTCCACGGAGCTACTGGTTTGTATTAAACAAGCACAAAAGCAATACAAACAACAAAACAAGGAGGAGGAGAAAACTTCTCAACTCAACTCAACTCTCACCCTTAGCACGCTCTCTGTGTTTCTCTCTATCTCGTGGTCTATCTCAGCTATCAATACATCTTCTATTTATAGCTGAGGAGGGAGATGATTGTTCAACAATGGTGGGCAAGTTAGGCACCCACCATTTGACTATA
>NW_011500086.1:92805-99191 GCF_000495115.2 Populus euphratica
GAATTTCATTGAAAAATAAAGTTTCCAATAATGTTTTTTTGAAATTTAAATTAAATATAAATTAAAAAATAAATAATTATAATTATCTTAATGAAAAAGATAAAATAACAAAAACATTGTAATAATTTTTATACAAATTGATAAATTAGGTTTTTCATCAATATAAATTCATAATCTTTACATTTTAGATTTGAACCCCCATAAAATTAAATCAAAATCCAATAAATCAAAATTGAATTATAAGAATTATCTCTTTTTCCTATGCTTGTTGCTTACGGTACAAAATCATTAAAAAATTCATTTTAAATTTTGAAGGTTCAGTAGATCTTCAATCCTCCAAGGGTCCCCTTGAAAAAGTTTGCGTAAATCTACAAGTTCACTGGTCGTGAAGTGTCCCAATACACTGCTAAATTTTGAATCCTACAAAATATATAAATTTAAAAGCGAAGATTCACAAAATTCATGAGAAAAAAGAAGAAAGGTAAAGACAAGAAAAAAAAGGGAGGTAAAATAAATAAACCACCAGGGTCCCTTCCAAAACCATTCAAATTAATTACACCCCCCCTTCCAAAACCATTCAAATTAATTACACCTTGACTAAATTAATTCGTCCGGTAAAAAATATAAAAAAATAGTTGAAAATCCGCGCGGTATCGACGGATGATTTTTTTTTTCTATTATTATTATTTTTGTTTTGTTTGGTTTTTTTAGAGTCACCACCTAGTATTATAATCACTAGAAACCTATGGTCTGTGAGTGTCTGAGTAAGGAACTGATTGTGCAAAGGAAAGACGCATCACCTCCAGTGCACTCTACCTAAGGTAAATTGTATTGTTGTTTAATTATTTTTCTATGTCAATTTCTATACGTTGGTCTTTTCTAAAGTTCAAGGCAGATCTCCTTTCACGAGGGAGTCTCTACCTTATTTGGTTAAATCCTAACCATTCTAAAGTCTGAATTTTAAAATTGCCTTTATTTACACCTTGTATCTTTAATACCCGAGAGTGTACTTTATCATGTAATTTTACACCCGACAAATATTAAAGTCTACATCTTAATCCTAAAAAAATTTTACACCCCACAAATATTAAAGTCTGCATCTTAATGGTTAAAAAGGAAAAAAAGATTTTTGATATTTTGATTTTTTTTTGAAATTTTTTTAAACATTTTAGTGAAAACCGGGTATTTTAATATCGGACTTGTATCTTAGCATATAAGTATATAACCCAATATTAAGCAAACTTGGTAGAAAAATATTTGAGACATCACAAATTTTTTGAATTGATTTTGAAATTTTTTTTGAATTTTTTTGTTTATATATATATATAATATAATATAATATATATAATTAAATATTAAAACATGTGGACTGGGTTGGCTCAGCTGGTTGGGTCAGGCTCAGCCCAGGAAAAGTGGGCCAAAATCGGCCCAAATAGATTGGGCTGATTTTGGCCCAAGACTTTTATGTTTGGGCCGGGCTTGGCCAAGCCTCTTGGGTTGGGCTAGAACTGGCCCATCCTAAGCAAATGGCTAATTAATTAGCCACTGTATGCAGAAATGAATTCTGCATGCAGTGGCTAAGAGGAACAAAGAAGAAAAAAAAAAGGTGGAGTAGGGAGGAGAGAATTACCTGGCGTGGAGAGAGTCGGCGACCTGGTTGGTGGTGCGCGGTGTGACTAGAGGTGGTGAGGTTGGCGGCGTGCATTGGTTGCTGTAGTGGTGGAGGCCGGTCGGAGAGGAAATGGAAAGAGAGGGCTGGTTGCAGGAAAACCAGGCTGGAAAAAGCTGATTTTCAGCCAATTTTGGGTTCAATTTTCTCCTCCCCTTGAGCATGAAATTTGCTCCTATTTATAGGGATGAAAAGAGGGTAATCTCGTCTTCAATGAGAAAAAATTCTCAGCCCTTGATTCAACTCGAGGAATCCATGCCGTTGGCTCAAAGTGTACACCTCGAATTGCTAAATTTGGCAAATCCAAGGCTGGAGGCTGCCCGAGGTGGCCATTTTAGGCCAATAAGCAGAGCCGTTTCAAAGTTTATCGACCCGATCAAACCATTCTCCAGGATAAAGGGGTTTCAGGTGGACATGTTGCTGCACATGTTGTCGGATTTGGTGGCCAAACGAGACAGAAAATATGCCTGAAAAACTACTACTCGGGCAGCTTTTCGGGGAAGACAATGAATAGTAAACAATTTTTTTTTTGTTTTAACTCAAAAAACGATGCCGTTTTAGGCGTAACTTCAACTTCAGCCCTGAATTTACACGCCTTTTTCATTATAGTTCTTGGTCTCCGATTTATGCAATTTCACCCCTAATTGACCATTAAACTTTCAATTTCTTCAATTTGACCCCTGATTTCACTTAATTAACTTGGTAAAAATTAAATTTGGTCTCTTAAAATTCCAATCTTCTCAATTAAGCCCAAATTAGACTCCCAAACTTATTATTTTCACCAATTAAGCCCCAAATAAAATTAATTTGACCTATTTAAAGTATAATTAAGTCCTTGCACTTAATTAAATCCTTCATGTGTACCTAAATTAATTCTTAAACATAATTAAAATTTAATTTGACCCATAATTAAATCAAATTGGCCTATTAAAAATTTAATTATGTTATTGGACTTAATTTTTATGCAAATTTATCCAATAATCATTTAATTTGACCTTGAATTTGCCTTTTTTTTTCCTTCTAATTTTGAGCATAATGGGACGCTAATAGGTCTTGAATCTCCTCAAAAACTGCAGCTTGATTTTTGCCTATTTTTGCATTATTTCTAGATTAGCTTTCTCCACATTGTCAGTCTTTATTTTATTTTTTATTTTTTATTTGAAAAAAAAGAAATTTTGGAGAATAACCCAGAATTGGGTTACGACAACCAGCATCCTCATCTCCTTCTCTGCTAAAGATCATTCAAATTAATTACCCTAGCAATCACTGCCACTACATTGTTGGATTGATTATTATTAATATGCAACAATCATTAACAATTATAGCAGTTGCAGCTGGAGTTGCACCAACCATGTATATCTATCCAAAATATAAAAAATTAACAACTACCATTGCTAAAGATGAGCTAGAGTTGGTGGCTATTATTATTGACAAAAGAGCAAGAGGAGCTGCCATAAATACGTATAAATAGAGACATACATTAGAGAGCAAAATGAGATGAGAGTGAGTATAGAATGCGAGGAGAATAAGAGAGAAAGAGGAGTTGCTGTCATGAGCAACAATATGTGAGAGTTAGGATTAGAGTTTGAGTGAAGTAATTCTCCTTCTCCATGTGTATTGTAATCTTTTCTCTATCTCTAATAATATGAAACTTTCTCATGGATGTAGGTGATTTATCGAATCATGTTAAATATTGTGTCATAGTGTGTTTAGCCTTTAATAAACAACTATTAAAACACCCCTAGTCCATGCATGGATGCCGAAATCTCCAACATACACCATCGAAACCAAGTCACACCAAAACCCATCCAAATTTGCAGCCAGAAATCTTTATCCCTTTCGTTAAAAAAAATAAATGCCAGCAGGTTCCCATCTTGTTTTATCCCAAAATTCAAGCACAGCAGCCCCCCCTAAAAACAAAAAAAAAGATTTAGCGTAAAAGAAAAATCACAGCTGCTTGTTCCAGATCCCAGTTAAAGGCAAGATTCAAATATCCAAGGCAAAAGAAGAAACTAGATAATGTAGGCAAAACTTTTCAAGGGGAGACAAAGAGTTTCTTGCGGCAATTGTACGTAGGGAGACAATCATCTAGTTTCTTTCCAAGGCAATTGTGTGGACCGTACATGCTGTTCTTTTTCACCTTGTGGGGCTACGTTTCGGACCCTAGACGCTGCCTTTGTGCTGAATACATTGACATCAGAATTTGGGGCCATCGGAAATGAAATGGTTGCTTGTTAGGTTACGTATTCTAGCAGTCCATGATGTAAATAATATGTATGATTCTGAAATAGAACGTGTTCAACACCAAGCTAGAAAAGGGTTCACCGTAAGTATACTACGATAAATTACTTAAGTGATTTAAGTTTTTTCATCGTATCAATTTATTTAAGATGTTCTCTTGTTAAATATCAAGGAAGTCAAGGATAAAGTCTAGCACAAAAAGCAAAAGCCTTCGTGAAAAAAAAAGAGAGAAGAAAAGAAAAAAAGATAAAGATGTTATTGAACATTAACACTTACTTTTCCCTGTGGGGCAAAAAAAAAGTAATATGTATGTTCGGGCTTAATTGTCGACCTACAAGCAATAAGATCCGAACCACCATGATAGTTCAGCATTTTTTTATATATATTTTGTAGTAGTGGCTCTTGAAGGAAAGCTCCCGTACTTTCTCAAGCGTGTCCCCATTATTTACTTCTTTCATAGGGAGTGTTACCTACCTATAGGCTTTGAGTTGTTACAAGTTGATGTGAAGCATTAACTACGGGTTCCACCGACAGTCAGTTGGTCCGATGCCAAAATTATGTGACTAGGGAAATTATTGAATATGTTCTTCGAATAATTTATGCATTTTGATCCTGCTTTTCAGGTTTGGAATTTATACTCTCCATCATGCTAGGAAATGGACCTCCTCCAGGGATCAAAATGAATATGAGTCCATACTATAGGGGTGTTAATTGATTTTACTAGGGATAATTTTGAAAAGAATTAAAAGTTTGAGGAGTTAAATTAAGGACTGAGTTGATTAAATTGGAAACCAATGATTATTTTGTAAATGATGCAGGAATCCAGGGGTATAATTGCAATTGATCCAGGGGAAAATTAAATAGAAAAAGAAGAAGATTTCCAAGAATAAGGACCTGATTGCTAAATGTGAAAACTTCAAGGCACAAATTGAAGAGTAATAGTTTCAGTCCAAAACAAAGTCGTTCCTAAGGCGATTGTTCATCCCTCTTTTCTTTTTCATAAAATGATTTATTAAACGCCAGAGGCTGGCGGAAGAAATAAGTACAAACTGTAAAATAACAGTTTACAACAGAACTAACAAAAGAGTTAAGTAACCGGACCAAGAAAGCAACATTTAGCTCTGCACAAACTAGCCATTGGAAGCGATAGGGCCGGGGAAAACTGCCAAGTAACCACAATTCGACCTAATTACTGAAGCTTTTCTCTCAATAAATCTACCTTTAACATTCTCACAAGCATAACAACAAGATCAAGGGCTCATGGATGCAATAAAGTCACTTGATCTGCTCACTCCGCTCAGCTGACCTCTTATTTTTTTGCATATAGTATGTTTGGACTCTGTCCTTTTTTTATTATTTTAATATTTAACCAAACAATTTTTTTAAAATATTAAAAATTTTAAAAAAACTTTGGAGATCCTTTTAATTCTTTTAGTGGATCCCTCACATGTTTTTTGATGATTTTATTTGGTATTGAGTTTTAAACTTATATTATGAAATGTGAATCTGGTGTAAAATATATGTTATGTATATTAGACCGAAAGCAAACACAAATAAAAAACACAAACAAGCAGATTTACATGGTTTCTCAAAATCGAGTATATCCATGGAGGCAGCAGATTGTATATTATTAGAGGAATGATACAAACATTCAACTCAACCTAGTACAATCCCACAAAACCTAATGTTTCACTCTTACACTTAGTGTTTCTCTCAAATTTGTATTTTCTCACTCTCACAGTTGCACTGTCTTCCTCTCTCTACACACACTTGCACACACACTGCACTCTCTATGCACTCTCTCTGTTGTCTTCTACATTTTACAGGAGAAATGGAAGCATATATATATATTGTGGTTGAAAAGGAGAGGGTGGTTGAAGGTAGTTGAGAAAAATGTTGACAATTTGCAAATGTTGATAATTTGCTACAAATCTCCACCTTGGTATGATTTTTTCATTCAATTCTCGTGATCAATCAATGCTACCTCTAATGCGTCGTATGGCACTGCACCTTGAAGGTGCTCAATACCGAGAGATGTTGACCAAGTCCAAACAATGTTGGAACTTGATCCCTGAGACACATTTTGGGAGCATGTCAGTTGGATTATTTGCGGTACCAACCTTATGTAGCAAAATATCCCCTTCATCCATAATTTATCGAACAAAATGAAATCGAACATCGATGTGCTTGGTGCAGGAATGATGAACCTGATTCTTTGCAAGACAAATAGCACTTTGACTATCACAATGGACATCCACGTGCTCTTGAACAATTCCTAAATCTTCAATAAACCTATGTAGCCAAATAGCTTCATTAAAAGCTTTTGTTACTGCTATGTACTCTGTCTCAATTGTTGACAAAGCTATTGTTGATTGTAACGTTGACCTCCAACTTACAGGCCCTTTAGCAAGTGTAAACACATAGCCTATTGTGGAACGACGCTTGTCTAAGTCACCAGCATAGTCCGAATCCACAT
>NW_011500086.1:103917-106149 GCF_000495115.2 Populus euphratica
TCACTCACGGACTATTTGGCATTGTAGTAGGTTATATTTTTTGCCTATATATATGTATATATATATATATATTGCTTTCAATTTAAAATTTTACTTATTTATGCATTAGAGTTAGAGTCAGGAATATCCATATTCACTAAAGTCAAAATTAGAAATGCATTCTATGATCACTAATGCCATAATTATAAATCAAATACTAGAATTAGAAATTATTCTAAACCCCAATATTTACCGATGTCGAAGTCAGGAATACTATACTTTTTTATGCAATATTTATCAACATCACGGTTGAAAGTTTTTGTAGTTGAATATTCAAATAACACTAAAGTTAGAAATATTATAGGCAGACCATCGAAAGCAAAAAACAACAAATTCTTAACAATTTTAAGTGAAAATCAGCAATGCAGTCTATCTTAGATAAGACGTTTAAGGGGTGATAGTATTTTTTATTTTGTGTAATCAGTCTCATACCATATAATCTTTGTTGATCAGTTAGGATTCTTAGTGAACATATATTTTTTTCCTTTAATAATAAAATACTAGATATTTATTTTTTTACTTAATTTGTAAAGATCAATATCAAGTGTGATAATATAGTTAAAAATACTATTTTTTTACTTAATTTGTAAAGATCACTACGATATCAAGTGTGATAATATAGTTAAAAATAAGCATTAGTAGAATTTCCCTTCTACCCCCGTTGTTTCTGTGCTTTTGGACACTTTTAGACTTTGCAATGAATAAAAATATACATATAATTAACTCATTGGAAAAGAGTTCAACTGAAATTAGCAAAGAGATAAAAGATATAATTTATATATAATTAACTCGGCAAATATCCATCCTTAATCAAACTAGGTAGCTCCCATAACCATTATAATTCAAATGACAAGAAAAATAAATAGTAAGAGTTTTGGAAATGAAATTGTTATATGATTTGATTCCTTCTTATTTCACGCAGCAGATTTGAGTATCATCTGGAAAGCTTCTTCTATGTATGACTTCAACTTTTGGACATCTATAAAGCCTTTCACAGCTCCCACTATAACCCTTAGATTGTCCATGTAGCTTATAATTGTTATGGTAAGACCCTGCACATGTTATATACTGTTTAGTTTAAATTTAATAAGTGATTAATTTCTTGTTGAATGGAAAAATTTAATTAAATTTGATAAGTGATTATAACCTACCTGAGGATTGCCACCAAGAACAAAGTACATGTCTTTGATTGGGTGATTAGCCAAGGACATCTTTTCCACTGGACCAATTATATTTGTTATTGACATGCTTGAGTTCAGTAGTGTTTTATAAATGTATTGAGCTGCTACCTGAGACACATGGTTGATTAAGTAATATTATTTTAGCAAGCATTCTAAAGATATCAACCATTAAAAAAATACTTTTAAAAGTTTTTTTTTAAAAATAGTTATTAAGATTCATTATTAAAACAACATTATTAAAAGGATGTTAACTGAAAAAAAGTTTATAATCAAATAAGAAAGGGAAAAAAAAAAGCCAAACATGAACAAAATACTATTAAAACATCTAAAAACAAAAACCAAACATGAACAAAATACTATTAGAACATCTCATCAAGTCATTGTCTTAATCTATTAAGAAAGACGTGCGGTGGAAAGTAAGATCATGGTACATTTTTAAGTTATTACTGCATCATGCATTCTAGGAGAATGAAAAGAATAAAAAATTGAAGTCTCAAAATGTGTATTTGTGTAGCATTACCGTACTACATAATTGTTATTATGATATATCTTTAATGACATGTAACTATAATTTAATTGTGATATTTATTTACCGACAATAGATGTAACAATAGATAAAGTTTTATCTAGATGTGAGTTCTAATTTTAGAGGCATTAATTTAGTATAAATGATTTTAGATCCAATTAATATTTATAAATATCCAAAATCGATATTATTTTAACTCCATATATGTAATTACTTTAAATTTAATCATAATATTTACTTACAAGATGCCACTGAAATTCAATTTTGTTGTAGAGACCTTATAGATAAGCTAGCATACCTCATGTCCTTTTAATTTCTTCACGATCTCAATGAATGCAGCAGTGAGATGGACATCCCAAGAGCTTCTATTTCGCTTGGTGATTTGGTGAGATTTCCTGACAAATTTTATAGGATTTAACTCAGTACTGGCCACCAACTCAGGTAATTGGACATGCAATAAGGCAAAATGGTTGCCCCATGGTGATT
>NW_011500086.1:109631-122428 GCF_000495115.2 Populus euphratica
CATCTCATCAAGGCATTGTCTTAATCTACTCGGTGAAAAGTAAGATCATGGTACATTTTTAAGTTATTACTGCATCATGCATTCTAGGAGAATGAAAAGAATAAAAAATTGAAGTCTCAAAATGTGTATTTGTGTAGCATTACCGTACTACATAATTGTTATTATGATATATCTTTAATGACATGTAACTATAATTTAATTGTGATATTTATTTACCGACAATAGATGTAACAATAGATAAAGTTTTATCTAGATGTGAGTTCTAATTTTAGAGGCATTAATTTAGTATAAATGATTTTAAATCCAATTAATATCTATAAATATCCAAAATTGATATTATTTTAACTCCATATATGCAATTACTTTAAATTTCATCATAATATTTACTTACAAGATGCCACTGAAATTCAATTTTGTTGTAGAGACCTTATAGATAAGCTAGCATACCTCATGTCCTTTTAATTTCTTCACGATCTCAATGAATGCAGCAGTGAGATAGACAGCCAAAGAGCTTCTCTTTCGCTTGATGATTTGCTGAGCTTTCCTGACAAATTCTATTGGATTTAACTCAGTACTGGCCACCAACTCAGGTAATTGGACATGCAAGAAGGCAAAATGGTTGCCCCATGGTGATTCTGCTTTGGGTTTTACCATTTCTTTAATTGACTGGTAACTACGAAACATTCTTGTATTAAGCAGCACTAATGCTGTACAATTTGAATGATCGCTTGACCCTTTGCTCATTTCTTGCATGTATAAGCGAGTTCCCAAGAAAATTGCTCCAGTAATAACATCATTTATTGTCTGATATATATCAAGAAAACCAAATTAAAAACTTGATGATGTATGTAGAGAGATAAGAACAAAATAAAAGGAAAGGATTGTCTCTTCAATCATTAGCCATCCCTTGTGTTAAAATTATCATGGATAAGCTAAGATTTGGTAAGGAGATAGGATGTAATTTGAACAAAATAAAATTTGGACTTATTCTGCCTAAAAATCCTCATGTAATTTGGTATGGAGATAGGATGATATATGCATGGATAAACTAAGATTTTCATGGGAAGAAAACAAAAAGCAACTCAATCTAAAATTGTCTAATTCAATTGAATGGATGAAATATGAATATTTGATACCCTAGCCGTTAAAAAAGAAAGAGAGATTTAACAATATAATCCTTATGTTTTTTATCGATATAATAACTTGTTAGTTCACCTAGTTTTTCAAAAATTATAATTTAGCTATTTGACTGTCTGTGGTTGCCGATTCATTAAGAACACTAATGGTTTCTTAGCCAAAATGTTATTATTTTTGAAGAAAAACAAGTAAATAGTACTTGAAATTAAGTAAGCTCACCACACCAAGAGTAGCCTTAATTTGTTTAATTTGACCAAGAGAGAATGTCATTGAGGCATGAGCAATTGGACGAAACTCAATTCCAATATCTCCTGATCGGATTGGAGATAGATCATCTTCAACTAAACTGCTCTTCATAAGGCTTTCCCAAAAATCAGACACGGTGTCAAACAGCAAAGAGAAAATTTTGGGCACAGTCTTAAAGATGGTACCATGATCACCAAATGTATCTACGCGTGGTTGGACAGAAGGCAATGTCAAGGGAAGAGAAGGGTTATCAACTCTTTGTAGACATGAAAGAAGAGCCCCCATAAGAGAGTAACCATCTCCAATTGCATGGTGGATCTTGAATATTATAGTGCCTGCTGCATTACTTGTGGGGTATTTTATTAAATGAATTTCCCATAAGGGTTGGCTTTGTGGAAGTTGTAACATTGATAGTTTTGATAAGTAATCTTCAAGGTAATTGTCATAAAATTGTGGTGACATTTCTTCTGGGAAAATGGGGACAGAAACATGGTCTTTGAGCTCTACTTCCACTTTCTTCCATTTTTTTTCTCCATTCTCATCAATAACCTGTATCCAAACTTTCATTGTTTGAATCAAAGATCACTTATCCAAAGAATAATAAAATTAAAAAGCACAGTTTTCTAGCGAGAAGTATATTCGAGGTATAATGCATTAATTGATCCAAAAAATTTAGAGAGAATAATAAATATCATACTTTCACCTGCCCCATTAGTGGATCAAGGAAATAGCTAGTTATGAAACTATCATTTGACATTTGTCTAATGTGTTTGTGTTTACAGGACATAACACAAGTGAGGAGATCCCGGCAACTTAATAAACATCTTGGATCTATAGGCCAACATATAGTACTGCAGCGTGTCTTTGAACAGGACTGAGATTGTTATTTGTTGAAAAAGATATAGTACTGCAGCTTTTACCCGTAAAAAAGAAAATGTAATAAGACACATTTTCAGACACCAGACAGAGTGAGAGTACCATGATGGAAGAGAAACGTGGGTTGATAGGGAGAAAAACATCCCTGAGCAAAGGGATAGTATTTGAGTCATCAATGGGAACTTCAGTCTCCAAAACACTAAGAATGGAGACGTTTAGAGCCGAGCTGTTGAAGTACTGTCCAGTAGGACTCGCGGGCTCTAAAGCGTCTTCTTCTTTCTCCAAGACCATATTGTTTTCGTTTTGCTTTCTAGTAACGAGAGATGGAGAACCTGAATAACTTTTGCTGTATATTAGGCTTAGCCCTTGGGGTTCTTTATACTATTGTAGTTCGGCACAAACATTAATTCCGCAGACAGAGTAGATATTCATATGCAGTGACGATCATCTTTATTACAGCTGTTTGGAAATGCATAACAAATGTTATATGTACAAAACAAAGATGCCAAATAATTGACATAATTTTTTTAATATTTTTGAATAGTTTAATATGCTAATATTAAAAATAAAAAATTTGTTTTTATATATTTTTAAATAAACATAATTTAAAAAATAATGGATGATACATTTATCCACCACTCCAGAAAAAAAGCAAACGATAATTGTTAAAATAATTAGAAAACATTTATAGGTGAGGTCCCGCCCGGAATAATTTTGATTAATATGGACATGCATTAGAATTTGGATCCCAAGCTGATAAATATATAAAGTAATATATATATTCCTAAGAGTTATGGTGCGTGATAATTGTATACTTCATCTAGCTATTTTTTCCTTATGACGAACTACATGTGATTTAAAAATCAACTAGCAAATCTATTGTTGATATGCAGTCGGTTGGATTAAAAATTATTTAAAAAACAAAAACAAATTTACAAGCACAGTCATATAAATTCTTTATCTTGAAGAATTTTTTTTATCATCAACTAAAAATCTTATGCAAATAAATGTTAGAAAAAAAAATGTTTGTAAATGATTTATTTAAGGAAAAATTACCCAAACTCTTCTATAATTTTTTTTTATTTTTTCACTTTATTCTCCTTATTTTGGAAATTATGATTTACATTGTTGATCAAAATAATTGTTAAGGTTGTATAACACTTCATACCCTCACTCATCATACCATTTCATGTTAAGGAAACTTACAACACTTCAATTAACCTAATTTCAACAAATTATATAATTCCCTGAATTTTACTCAAGAATCTTAATTTTCAAGTTTTAAATTGGTGCACAATTCTTAATGGAAATTACATTGGTTTTAACGATTAGATTTAGGGCTGCTTGAGGAAAACTTGGATCTCAACTCTAATTTGGTTAAAGATTTTTAGCTCCTCCTCCCCTTGCATGTAGTCAACAATCTCCCTCTCTTTCCCTCACAATTTCTTCACTTGTTTCTTTGTTAATTCCTTTGCCAAAGAATATTTTCTCTACTTAATAATCTAGAGTTTGTATAGCCCTAACAATTTTGGTGTTTATCTCTCAATTTTTGTAGAAGAAAATATGTAATCTCCTCCTCCATTTCATCTCAATGCAACTGGCCATATAGAGGAGAGAATTGGGTATTTATAGTCCTATTATTTCTTAATTATATTTTGGCTTATTTTTTTCATCTTTGTTACAATTTAAGTTGTACCTCTTTCATATTTTAAAATCCTGTTTAGAAATTGAATTTATTTGATTTTTTCTACACATTTAACCCCCACAGTTGATTTATTTTTTTAATAAAAGTTTGTGGATTTATAGAGGCGGTATTAAATGTCGATACAAGAAATGTAAGAAAATTTTTTTTTCTAGATTTTATAAGAATGCATCTTTTGTGTGTGTGTGTGTGTGTAAAGGGTTCATGAAGGAAATCTATGTTGGTATACACATTAAGAACCATTTGTTTTTCACAAAACTATGATAGAAAGGATGGTTATATCAACTTCTAGTGCTAGCAGCATGTATAGAGTTGTAGATGACAATAATAATCCTTATAAGAATATAGTTATCGACATGATGATAATAAATCAAGGTTATACCGATCAATATCCAATCATAGATGCAGAACTTAACACAAACAAAACCAAATTTTTTTATCTTTTGAAAGATTCTAACAAACTATTATAGGATGGTTACACAAATCACAATACATTATCGGCCGTTGCACAAGTGTTCATCATCAAGTTGGATCATAAGTTGAGTGAGGCCAATTATGATAGAATTGTTGAATATGAAAGAAGCATTGTACCTTAAGGGAATAAGCTAAAAGAAAACTTCTATACTATTAAGTCCATAATGAAACCCCTCACCTAGGATACCAGAAAATTAACATGTGTTCAAACTTCTGCATATTGTACTACCTTGAAAATATTGAACCTGACCGAGTGTAGTACATGTGGACATTCTCGTTATAAACCCAAAACTGGTAGGGGGAAGACTCGTTTTGCACATAAAAAACATAGATGCTTCCTAATCACACCTAAACTATAAAAATTATTCATGTCACCAAAGACTGCTAAACAGATGATATGACACCGAACACGTGACATGACATGGTGGATAAAGTGATGGTACACATTTCTAACAGTGAAGCATGGAAATACTTTAATAGTGTGCATCCTTACTTTTTAGCTAAATTAAGAAATGTGTATCTTAGGTTATATATAGACAGATTCAATACTTTTAAGTCATTTGGTGCTTCTTATTTTTATTGGTATGTTATACTCATCATTTATAACTTGCCACCGGTGATATGTTTGAAGCTGGAGTTCATGCTTTTATCTACGGTAGTACTTAGTCCTAAATAGTTTAGGGCAAAATATAGATGTTTGTCTTCGATCGTTAATTGATGAGTTGATGCAGTTGTGGTCATTCAAGACTTTGACTTATGATATATTGATGAAAAATAATTTTCTTATGAAAGTAGCTTTGATGTTGATTATTAATGATTTTCTAGCTTATGGAATGATTTATGGTTGGAGCATGAATGGAAAACTAGCATGTCCATACTGCATGAAAAATAACAAGGCTTTCATGCTAACAAACAATAGTAAAATGTTTTTTTATTAATTGTCACTAACGGTTCTTGCCAATGGATTACAATTATGTAAAGAACAAAAAAGACTTCTTTATTGGCAGAGTTGAAAAGGATGTTACACTGCCTTAACTTTTGGGTGAAGAATTGTATGACATGGTGTTAGAATACAGTGACATTGTATTTGATTTCTAATATGATAAGCAGAAGTTTCTTGATTTTGGTCTAACAAACAATTGGGAAAAGCAAAGTATTTTTTGGGAGCTTTCTTATTGGAAGATCAATCTCCTCAATTGAGATTTTAACATTTATCTTATATTATTTTGAGCCTCAATTGAGAATAAAAATTAATCACATTTCAAGGTATGACAATGGTGGTAAAGTACTTTTGAGTGGGAACTTATCAATATTCCCCAATTCTAGATCACCCTTGTCACACGTCAAAATCCGCGCGGCGTCGGCTGGCTATTTTTCGTTGATGTTGATTTGATTTGATTGGTTTGTTGGAGTCACCACCCAGTAATTTATTGAAGGCTACTAGGAAACCGAATGTACTGGTCTTGTCAGAGATTCACGGGTAAGGAACTGGTTGTGGTTAGGGAAGGTATTAACACCCCTAATGCACTCTACGGTTGGGTCTGCTCATTGACTCGGAGAGGGAGGTCAATGGGTCGGCTGAGAGAGGAAAGGAGTCTGGTGAGGGGAAAGGAACAACTGGGATGGAGATGAGGGGGCTGTCTTGGGGCTGAAAGGGAGGCTTGCGGCTGACGGGAGAAGATTGGGGTCGGTTTGGTGAGGTGGGGGAAGAGGAGTTGTGGCTGGTTCTCATGGTCTTGGTTGGCGCTGAAAATGCTAAAAATGATGCAAATGTATTAAAAATGTATTTTTTTGGATTATCAATGCTTTTCGCTATTTTTGGATTTTTTCTGAAAATTTATCAAAACATAGGTCAAAAATTGGGTAGCAACAACCTTTACCAAAAAATGTTATCAAGGAGGATATTTGTTTGAATAGAATTCAGACAAACACATAATTATATGTTATTTGACTATGATGAACTAAAACTTTTTATTCAATAAGTATATATACTACTTAAACTTTGTTGTAAATGGACTATCTGTCTATTGTAATATCACAAAGCTATACATTATTGAATACCTCATAGGCAATATTGTCAATATTTATTGTTTAAAAATTCACTATTGATCGAATCTCAATTTTTTTTATTACAAGATGAATAATTTTTCACATGATTCAGAACACATGTAAGTGTTGTTTAATTATCATGATCTATTAAGATACTTAATTTCATTACACATTTTTTGTTCACTATTGTACTTTACATACCAAGTTTATAAATTAGAAGGGAATAGTAGTGTTACGTTGTCTTTACTAAGTTTAGGTCCTAAAAGAAAATCAAAGTGCTACAATGAGTATTTCGTTAATAAACACGTGTTTCATGCTAAAGAATATGGGTAGGGTAGAAAGATATATAACAATGGAGTTGGTGTTAAGAGATCGACTTTTAATGAGTTTGAAGTTGACAATTATAGAAAATTATAAGAGGTAATTAAATTGCAATATCATAGTGAGAAGAATAAAGTATTTTTATTCAAATTCTGTTGGTATGACAAAATTTATAGAGGAATTAGAGTAGATCTCCATCATGGTTTGGTAGAAATTAATTCAAAAGCTAGACCCCGCATTGTAGACAATGTTTTTGTTTTCACCAAGCAATGTCAACAAGTTTATTAAAAATACAACCCTTCCTTTAGAAACGATTGTTCAAGAGCTGATTGGTTATCCATACTAAAAACTAAATCTAGAGGTCATGTAGAGGTTGTTTAATTTTTTATTTCCAAAAGCAATATAACAACTAGTTGAAGGAGAGATACGAGGATGATCCTTTGACCCACCTAAATTTCGTTTTAAATTTATAATTGGAGGCAGGATTGTTTGATGGACCTCATAGAAATTGGGTGTATGAACTCTCCAACATTATGACTGAGAACTTATAGACTGCCATAGTTTTTCAACCATTAGGAGTTGGCAATCGGTCTCAAGCACTTAGCCTTCGGAGTTCTAGACCTTGTTAGATCAAAGAGTGTAAGAACATACAACCCATTTAAATGAAAAATATGAATGACTCTATGTAGATTATGAAGAAGTTCATCAAGATGGTCATAGATATGTGATAAATGTCCACCCCTTTATTGCCCTTACGGTTCCAAGGACAACTAGCCTCCTCCTCCTCCTCTAGTGTCATCTTTGTTCTAGTTTCATTGTAATAAATATTTGGCTTTTATATTAAGATAATTGATCTTTTAATACTTCAATTTTATACAAATTTAATTCTTTTTCATTATTTTCTATTTATATATATATATACACATTTTTTAATTATTATGAATGGGAGTTACCAACAAACTTGTTCTATCGATATATTCTAGAGAGTTGAAAAAGAATTACTATAAATACCACTATAATTGTTACATCACCAACATAATAATTCCATTGGTATATTCTAGAGTTGGAAAGAAATTACTGTGAATACCACTACAACTCACTAACAAAATTACTTTATTGGTATATTTCAATGGGTTTTTTTTTTGCATGCATTGTTCGTGTATAAACAAATGGTTAATTTTTATTATTAACGACTGATTTACTGACAAACCTTAAATTACCAATGAGGTTTTTTCTGTCAGCTAGTATTCGTTCATGAATCTATCAGTAAAATAATCACCAACAATATATTAGTGTAAACATCAATATAATTTTTCATCAGAAAAAACTATTAAATGTGGTAATGGATGAACAACTAAGCTATTGGTATGTGTAGTGATTTTTTTAATTCACCTATTTCTTCTATCATGGTGTTTTTTTTGTTCTCTTTCTTTGTTATTTATGTTTGAAGAAATTTGAGTTCAAGCAAGCATAAAACCACCCTATTAAGCCAAAAACTAATTATTGTATGTTCTTTTCCTTGTTGTTTAAGACATATAACTTTTAATTTATTAGGGAAAAACTCTTTATTTCCTTTTATGCCTAACTTTTCTATTGCCTTGAAAATAGTTTTCTTTATTACATGTCTACTTTAAAAGACTTTAACATGAAAAATTTTATATATTTAATAGAGTTATGTAATCATTTATAAAATTCAATTATTATATAAAAAAAGAGAGAGATTCTCACAAGTTCTGCCCAAGCTTTCATGATTGTCATTTTTAAACTATAAAAGTTGTTATGATCTGATGTATATTAGATTTGAATTACGAATGTAATTCAAAGAAGATAGGCCAACTTTATCCTTATTGAATATAGGTGTTAGTTCATATCTTTTGTTATACTTTTTATATTATTTATTTCCCTTTCATTCTAATGAAAATTCTAAAGTTGTTCATTCATGAACATAAGTTTTTATACGGTATTAGAGTTGCTTCCCCTATCCTATTAATTCTTTTTTTTTTTTGTCTTTTTTTGCCTCCTTATATACCATGATGACTACTCAATCTAGCTCACATATTTTCCCTAACAACAATTAATCCTAGATTCTCATAATCAACATAATTGCATAAGCTCTTCTGAAACTTATATTCTCTAACTATCTCTAATCGAAAATCTAATTTGAAAAACTTTTATGGTTATGATCTTTTTAGATATATTCATGGATCCAAACCATGTCCACCTCCAACTACAACCAATATTATCACACCAACTGTTGTCTATAACATCTGGGTTAGCCAAGATTAATTAATCCTCAATGCTCTCATCGGTTCGTTATCACCACTTATTATTTCATTCATTTCTTGAGCAAATACTTCTCGTGAGGCATGGATTATTCTAGCAAACGCATATGTCAAACCATCTTGTGTTTGAATAAAGCAAACCAAGAACCTTATAAAAAATTATCACCAAAGGTATTCTAATTATCACTGATTTTCTTTACTTTATCAAAGCTTGTGCAGATGAACTAGCCATCCTAGAAGCACCAATAAATGAAGAAGATCTTACAGAGAAAACCTTGGATGGACTGGATGATGAATACAATGAGCTTTTTCATGTTGTTCAAGCTCGTGACATATTAATAACCTTTGATGAACCCTATGACAAAATCTTATCCTTTGAAGCCTCTCTCTCAGCCAAATCAAAATACATATTCCTATCCTTGTTATTCCTACAAAGAAGACAAATACCATCAACACAAATTGGTGGCAACACAAGACCAACACCAACTAGTGTCTTAATCACTTCTTTTTTATAAGTTACACAAGTTGGCATCCACATCCAACCAACACAGGCCACCCACAGAGAGCCATTAATTTAGGAACTCCAACTCAGAACAATCGTCCTCCACCCCATCTATATTAGGGATTTTACCAAATCTTGGCATTTAAGGTCACATCACCCCTATCCTTTCTGCTTGAACCAATCCAAACAACTACTACAAGCATTCCACCATCAAATAACTCCATTGCATTATAGCAACCACAAGTTTACTATGCAGCAAATACAACCACCAGTAAACCATTATGTCTACTAGATAGTGGTGCCTCCCATCATGTCACTATTGACTTAAACAACCTATCTTTTTATACAACATGTAGTGGCTCATATGATATTATGATTGGTGATGGTACAAGTCTATCTATATCTCGTATTGGTTTTGTTTTTCTTCCCACATTAACCATTACCATTACCTTGGATGATATTTTATGCGTCCCAACCATGAAAAAGAACTTTATTTCTATTTCTCAATTTCATACTACTAATGATGCCTCTATTGCATTATTTTCATCTTCTTTTCATGTGACAGATATTCATATAGGGGCAATTCTTTTGACAGTTATCGTTAAGGATGGAGTGTATGAGTGGCCGATTACGTGCACAACTTAGATCTTCTCCAATTCTAACCTTCTTTCTTGTCAAAACTATATCATTAATTTAGTATCACCTATAGTTTTTTCTATTTTAGAACATGTCATTTCTAATTATCAATTAGCCACCTCTTCACCTTTACCAAAAGACTTCTCATGTAATGCCTATCTTAGTAATAAAAGTCATAAACTACCTTTCTTAATTTCATCCCTTAACTCAACACAACCAATTCAAATAATTTTTTTCAGTGTATGGACCTCTCTTATTGTGTCACCAGATGGTTTCATATATTATGTTACTTTCATTAATCATTTCACCAAATACAAATGGTTTTACCCCCGTAAAAAAAAATTTAAGTTCACAATGTCCTTATATTTTACCAAGTCATTGTGAAAAATTTATTTCTCTCATAAAATTATCACTTCTTATTCTGATAATAGGGAAGAATATATGTCAATTCAAAATTATCTTTCTCTCCATGGCATTTCCTACTTAACCACTCTACCGCATACACCTCAACACGATGGCTATTTTGAAAGACAACACCATCATATTTTTGAAACTGACCTCACTTTATTCTCTCATACTATTGTTGTCTACTTAATTAAATGACTACCAACCACTACATTAATTTTTTCCTCTCCTTATGAATTAATTTTACCTAAGGTCCCAATTACTCTAAACTTCAAGTTTTTAAATGTTTATATTACCTTTGGCTTCACCCCTATATCTCTCACAAACTTAGTCAATGATCTAAATAGTGTGTGTTTTTTGGGGTACTCATTATCTTAAAGTATTTATCTTTACCTTGACCCCTCTATATCAAGAATCTATGTTTCTTACCATGTTCAATTTTATTGAAACAATTTTCACATACACCTCTCTACATATCACTCTCTCTCATTCCAGTTCCATTAACTTAAACATTTGGATTCCACCTTTCCTTATTGTTTCTATCCCTATGTCAGCCTAGCATATAGACCACACTTTACCCATGTCAGCCTAGCATATAGACCACACTTTATCTATAATTAGCTATCAAGAATTGCCTATGCCCGAGACCACTTCCCAACAAGTTATTTCATTATCATAGCAAGTAGCTCCTAAAACCACTCTATCACCTCATCTTTCCCATCAAACCACCGATTAACAAATAACAATCCCACTTCTCACTCGACATAATATGACTTTTCGAGCCAAAAACAACATCACTAAACCAATTTGGAATTTTAACCTTCATATCCATAAAACAACTTCCCAAACTACTATACCTATATCCATATCACAAGCTCTTAGAGACCATAATTGGAATTAAGCTATATATAATAAGTATGATGCACTTGTTTGTAATGGAACTTAGGAACTAGTTCCCCCTAATGGCATATTTAATCTGGTTGGTTGTAAGTGGATTTACCATATTAAAAGACATTCTGATGATTCTATTAACAAGTTCAAAGCTTGCCTCGTAGCTAAAGGCTTTCATTAATGAGCAGGTATGGATTACTATAAAACCTTTAATGCAATTGTTAAGCCTACCATAGTGAGACTTGTTCTTAGTATTGGAGTAAGTAATGGCTAGTCTCTCAACTAGTTAGACATCAACAATGTCTTTCTTTAGTGTAAGCTCTCTAAAGATGCATTTATGGCTTAACCATCAGGCTTTGTAGACTCTTGATCATCCCATCTATGTCTGTATCAAGAAGGATTTCTAGGTTTTGTATCATGAATTGCATCAATTTTTGATAGATTCTGGTTTTAATAATTCAAACTCAAATACCTCTCTATTTGTTCTTCACAACAACCATCATATCTTGGATCTTTTAATGTATATTGATGATATTATCTTAATCGGTAACTGATTAGTACTTAAAAGTGCATTTTTATCAAGATTTTATATCATTATTTTGCATTTGAAGTATCAATAACTCGTTAACTAAAGCATATTTTATAATAACATATCTAATAATATAAGATACCTTTAATTTATGGTGAATGTTCATATTAAATAGAGGCCTATCACATAAATAAAAAGATTGATTGATGAGTTTAAGTACTGAAATTAAAAGAACAAAGAGATGACCAAACTTAGAAAAGAGATGTTGGTGCAATCCAAATTGGAACACTGTTCGGTAATTAGGTCATATCTAGAGTTGTAGATCTCAGATTTAGGTCTACTTTATATGGATAGAAAGGTTAGGCATAGTCCTACAACTTTCATGGAATCCACGATTTAAAAAGGCCGTTTTCAAATCCAAAATATAGCAACAACAAAGAAGTCCAAATCTGTCATGCAACCCAAATATTGTTAAGTGTTTAACCTATATCTTGAGTTTTAAAAATCCAAATGACCTTAATTTTTTTTCCTAAAAAGCTAAGATAATTTTCTACAACTTTCATATGGAAGTCTGGTTTAAATTCTAATGTTTCAAATGATGTTTTATTCAGACAAGAGAAGATAAGAATTGTCACCAAGTCAAGAGTTGGCCACCCACTCATCAATTAGTCATCAAATCAATAGTTCCCAATTTTGGCCTATAAAAGGAGGCATTTGCCATGCATTTAGGCATCTTGGTGTTCAGAT
>NW_011500086.1:122722-124337 GCF_000495115.2 Populus euphratica
TATTTGTTATCTTGTTCACTCTTTAATACTTTGCTTGTTAAATATCTAATCTAGATTTATGTTGTATAGCACTTGGTTAAACAAATACATGGCACTTTCATAGCTCAATAATCAACACCTATGCTATGAAAGAAACTTGATTTGTTGTTAATATAAGTTATAATCATGAATACCTTCTGAAAATGCACAAAAAAGCATTAGGATGGACCATAGCTGATATAAAAGGAATTAGTCCTTTGATTTGTACACACAGAATTTATTTAGAGGAAAATGCTAAACCCTCTAGAGAAATGCAACGAAGGCTAAATCCTAATATGAAAGAAGTAGTGAAAAATGAAGTCATTAAGCTTCTAGATAATGAAATCATTTATCCTATTTCTGACAGCAAATGGGTAAGTCCTACCCAAGTTGTACCTAAGAAGTCTGGAGTCACTGTGATAACAAATGAGAACAATGAGTTAATTCCCACTAGAACTGTTACTGGTTGGCGCATGTGCATTGACTATAGGAAACTTAATTCAATGACTAGAAAAGATCATTTTCCTTTACCTTTCATGGATCAAATCCTAGAAAGAGTTGCAGGTCATGAATTTTATTGTTTCCTAGATGGCTATTCGGGTTACAACCAAATTGAAATTGCATTGGAAGATCAAGAAAAGACTACTTTCACATGTCCATTTGGTACTTTTGCATATCGAAGGATGCCTTTTGGATTATGTAATGCACCAGCCACATTTCAAAGATGCATGCTTAGTATATTTAGTGATATGGTTGAACATTTTCTTGAGATTTTCATGGATGATTTTTCTGTTTTTGGCGATTCATTTGATGATTGTTTGACTAACTTAGAAAAGGTTTTGACCAGGTGTGAAGAGAAGAATCTTGTGCTGAATTGGGAAAAATGTCATTTTATGGTAACAAACGGCATTGTACTTGGTCACATTGTTTCATCAAAAGGAATTGAGGTTGACAAATCTAAAATCGAGTTAATTGCAAACTTGCCAACACCAAAATCTCTTGGTTAGGTGCTAGCTGAGAGAAAGATTCATTTAGTGTATGGGGGAGGCAGTCTTGGGTTAATGGGAGGTGTGTCAATAGCTGCATTTTTAGGAGGTAGTCAAGTTTTGGGGGTCGTCCCTGAAGCTTTGGCACAAGGGGACATCATTGGAAAAACAATTGGAGAGGAACTTCAGGTCTCCACAATGTCGGCTCGAATGAATGCAATGTTTAACCATGCTGATGCTTTCATTGCTTTACCAGGTGGTCTAGGCACATTGGAAGAGATCTTTCATATTTCCTCTTGGGCTCAATTGCACATTCACCATAAACCCATTGGTTTGTTAAATGTTAATGGTTATTATGATAAGTTGTTGTCTTTTCTTGATCATGCTGTGGAACAGGAATTTCTAACATCTTTTACAAGACAAATCATAATCTCTGCTGCTACTGTTGAACAATTGATTGACCAACTACAATCTTTCATTCCCGTCACTGATTCCTTCATGGGTCGCATAAATTGATCATATAAAGAAAGCCGTAAAAAACTTAGATTATATTTGAGTCTTTATTTATGAATCTTTATGTCTTTTGCTTTTATTATTGTGTTTTGTTGTTT
>NW_011500086.1:124414-124539 GCF_000495115.2 Populus euphratica
TTTAACTAAAAAAATTGAGGATAATGTGTTGTTTTGGTTAGAGGGAGAGGGTAGTAGTTGACAAAAAAAAATTAACTAACTGTGTGTTTCATTTTATAAAGCATGTGAAAAATTGTTGTTATTAA
>NW_011500086.1:124677-125079 GCF_000495115.2 Populus euphratica
CATATACTTATTTAACATGTATTCTTAAACCTTTATTTTCACATGCACACTTTAACATATGATTGTAGGTTGTACATTGGATTATTATATTATTTATGTTTTTTTATTAAAGGTGACAATTAAGAGAAAAGAATAGTATATAATTTGCAAAACAAAAACAAAAAAAAGAGAAAAAAAATAATGATAACAAATATGTAGATAAGTTTGGTTTTATAGCCTCCCTAACCTAAGCAATTAAGCCTAAAGGGGTGTTTTAACACCTAATACCCCAAAGTCAATTGACTTGAGAGCTATTGGCCTAATATTTATTACACGAGTTAAGGAGAAAAGCTTAAGGGAATCAAGCATTGCATTATCTACATATCAGTATCTACAACCCGAGTTACTAAGCTCGTAGAGGTG
>NW_011500086.1:126647-131013 GCF_000495115.2 Populus euphratica
TTATTTATAATTTGTACAATTAACCTCCCTATAGTTCGACCCCGGTCTTGCCGAGTTATTTATTACCTCCTGCACTTGGAAGAAAATATCAATTTTTTGGTCATGTCACTCTCGCATTATTATTACTTGATTCTGCTTATATACTCATTTAACAAGTATTCTTAAACCTGCATTATCACACGCACATACTTTAGCATATGATTGTGGGTTGCACATGAGATTATTACATTATTTATGTTTTTTGGTTAAAAGTAACAGCTAAGGGAAAGGGGTAATATATAAATTGCAAAGAAAAAAACAAAAAAAAATGATGATAATAAAAATGTAGATAAGTTTGGTTTCGTATCCTCCTTAACCTAAGCAACTAAGCCTGAAAGGGTATTTTAACACTTAATACCTTAAAGTCAACTGACTTAGGTGTTATTGGTCCAGTGCTTGTTGCATGGGTTGAGGAGAAAAACTTAAGGGAATCAAGTATTACACTATCTGCGTATCAGTATCTACAACCCAAGTTATTAAGTTCGAAGGGGGTGCTCAACACCTAATGCTCTAAAACCAACTAGTCTATAAGTCATTAGCTGAAAGCTCGTTACATGCGTTAAAGATGCATTGTGTTTTTAAGTTATATATATTAATAAAAAAAGAAGAAGAAAAATAAAAAGATAATAATCCCAATCCAAGGAAGTTAATCTTAAACATTAGAACAAAATTTTTTTTCCTTTCAAGTAAAGCCCCATAACTATGTGTTGATATAAAAGTCTAAAAGACCTAATATTTTTTCCTACAAAGCTGAGACAATTTCCTAGAATTTTCATGTAGAGGTCTGGTTTAAATTCTGACGTTATTAATGACATTTTATTTAGACAAAAGAAGATAAGGATTGTCACCGAGTCAAGAGTTAACAACCCACTTATCAATTAGTCATCAAATCAATAGTTTTCAATTTTATCCTAAAAAAAAGAAGCATTTGTCATGCATTTAGGCATCTTGGTTTTCAGATCAAGATCATGTTTTTGCTTTCTCTCATTGTATTTTTGTAACGCTTAAGTTTTGTTTTCATTAATATCTTGTTCATGCCTTTCATTTCTTTTCATTTGCTAAGTTCACTTTTATCTTATTTATATTCTTATCTTGTTTATTTATGTTTCTCTCTTTTATCATGTTTAGCTAAGTTTATTATATCAATGTGAAATGGTTACACTAATAGTCTAAGAATAAGTATAGTGTAAACTTAACATGGACTTTAATGTTTGATGCTAACATGTTTTGTATTTGTTATCTTGTTCACTCTTTAATGCTTTGCTTGTTAAATGACAAATCTAGATTTATATTGTATAACACTTGGTACAACAAATTCTTGGCACTTTCATAGCACAAACCGTATGGTATTACCGACACTTGTGCTATGAAAGGAAACTGATTTGTGTTAACATAAGTTATAATCATGAATACTTGACAACATTTACAAAGGTTAGCATTATTTGAATAAGATAACTAATGTAATCATGTTAACAATTTATAATCTGATTGGAACCTCCTTTGTGTGTGGTTTCCATTTGAATAAAAAAGAGTTTATATATACTTGTTTGAAATACCATTAGTGGATTCTTTAACCTTAACATTTATTGTTATCATTATTTAATCCTTACATTGATCTTCCATCTCTTCTTCTTCTACTAATACTACTACTACTACTACTACTAATACTATTATTATTGTTATTATTATTCTTGTTGTTATTATTGTTGTATTATTGTTATTTATAATTTATAATTATTGTTATTATTTATAATTTATACAATTAACATCCTTGTAGTTCGACTCCAGTCTTGCCAAGTTATTTATTACTTTGACACTCCTACACTTGAAAGAAAACATTAATCTTTTGATCGTGTCAATAACAATGATGTTGTTGTTTCACAATTTGTTGAATGTCTTGCTGAGCAATTCTCTCTTAAAAATTTGGTTCTCTTTCTTATTTTTTTGGAGTTGAAGCTGTCCCACATTATCTTGGCATCTTACTCTCACAAACAAGATACATTTACTCAAACAAACCAATATAGAGGATTCATAACTTGTTATCACTCCCCTACCAACAAGCTTTGCAGCAATCTCCTTAACATTAGGCACACATCTATTAGATCCCACTCCATATCATGCAGTAGCTGGTAGCCTACAATACCTTTTTAACTAAACCTAACCTATTTTTTGTAGTTAATGAAATGACCCAATTTATGCACAAGCATCAAGTTCTTATTAAATGTATTTTATGAGCCCAATTTATGCATAAGCCAGTCAATAAACATCAAGTTCTTATTAAATGTATTTTATGATATCTATGTGGTATACTAGACAAGGGCTTGCTACTCTATCATGATTCTCCTCTCACTCTTTATGGCTTCTTTGATTCTCTTCATGCCTTTCCAAATGTGGATTGGGTTGGTAATAACGATGATTATTCTTCAAATAGTGTTTATCTCATTTACCTAGGATGCAACCTTGGCTCTTGAAGTTCAAAGAAGCAACCAATATTACTCACTCATCCATAAAAGCAGAATACCATCTTTGTTGCTACCGTCGGTGCTGAATTTTGTTGGGTCTACTCTCTCCTTTTAGAACTTGAAATTGGTTTACCAAATTCTACAGTTGTTTATTGTTATAATGTTGGTGCAACACAATTAAGTTCCAATCCTATCTTCTATCATGGCATGAAACATGTCGTTGTTGATTATTATTTTATAAGAGATCAAGTTCAATCTAATCTACTTCGAGTAGCTCATGTTTTTTCCATCGATCAACTTGCAGATATTCTTATTAAGCCATTGTCTGCTTCTCAGTTCTTGCTGTTACAGGACAAAATAGGCCTCTCTACTCGCGACCTATCTTAAGCGGACATATAAAAGTTGTTGTGATATGTTGTACGTCATATTTGAATTTTGAATGTAATTCAAACAAGATAGGCCAACTTTATCCCCTGTAGAGATATAGAAGTACTCATTGTATTATTTATATCCATCTCATTCTAATGGAAATTCTGAAGTTGGTCATTCATAAACAAAAATTTCTATGCAAACTATTGTCTAGCATGTGAATGCATACTCACTTGCATTGTATCACAAATCTCAATCAAGCTTTAAAGCCATGGTTAGATCAATCAAGCATCAAAGGGGACTCATGCACAAAATGAAATGAAACTAGTATATTAGCTCGTGATTCATAGTGGGTCAACCAAGCTGTAATGATTGTCGGTTTCCAGCATGTGAATATGTTCTCACTTGTATTGTATCACAAATCTCTATTTAGTTTCAAAGCCATGGTTAGATCAATCAAGCATCGAAGGTTGGCTTACAAAATGAAGCAAAATTGTTTTCAAGGGTGGCTCACAAAAATAAATCCAAGAAAAATGAAAATAGAAATCCCTATAAGTCCTGCCCAGCATTCGTGATTGTTAATTATTATAAAATTAATAATATTATAAAAAATGTTAATGTTAAGATTTATTCAAACATAAATATTTTGAGCAAGAAGATATTTGATTGTTTTGATGAGGTCCTTTGTGAAAGGGTAACCATATCTCTAAGAATTGATTATTTTAATAAAAACTTTGTCACCTTTAATTTATGCAACTTCCTGCTTTAAAGAAAAATTATGAGCTCTTGGCTAACTAAAATTACCAGATAAAATATGATAATAATATTATTTAATTATTTCATACATCATAACTGACAATTTACAACTTCTAAAACCAACTTATTTTGTCCGGCCCTTATTCATCATGACATGATCACATTATTGTCGCAACCTTAAAAAACACATTACATAATTTACTTAGGAATTTTATTTTATTTTTACCATGAGCATGCTTAAGAATGTAATTGTGATTTAAAAAAAAAATCAATCAAAAATATATTAAAATAATATTTTTTTTAAAAAAATTATTTTTTACATTAATACATCAAAATGATCTAAAACACTGCAAATATATTATTTTAAAGTAAAAGAATTAAGTAAATATATTATTTTAAAGTAAAAGAATTAATTTTTTTTAAAATACTCTAAAAACATAAGAATAAATAGTTAAATAAACATCTCTTGACGACAAATATTCAAGGTTGATGTTAACACAAGTGTTCAAAATCAATTATAAGCAGTGGTAATGATTGCTTGACTGACTTTTTTTTTAGATTAATATAAATGACCGGGTCAGTTACTCACCATAATTAATTTTACAGGCTCTAAAATTAACAACTATATAAACCTTCAATTACCATTATATCAATAATTAAAAACTCAAACATGACAATACAGAAAAACCAAATCTCTTAATCAACTTTTTTTTTTTATTTACGTGGGGTGTCCGGGCCAG
>NW_011500086.1:131770-158828 GCF_000495115.2 Populus euphratica
AAAAAAAAATTCTTGATTCACAATATATCTACGAATACACCGACAATACATGATGCCAGCAGCTAAGACAATGACATGTGATGTCAACAGCTAAACTAGTAGCTCAGAGATTACGCCCTATATGCTATGCCAATGGCTACACCCAAGGAAACACCGACACGATGCTCACAACTACACATTCAGAAGGCTAGTTAATAAGAACCTGCAAATAATGCAAAGAAAAATACGTGAACTAGTTTATGAACCATAAATGCCTTGTGATTTGTTACAAGGTCTCTAATATAATTTTCTTCCAAATATCAAAGTAAATTTTAATTTAAATAAAAAAATCGAACAATTTTTTTAAAAGAATCAAACAATATTTTCTTATAAAAAAACAATACAAATAGAAAAAAAAATTTCCAAGATAATTTTTTTCTTTAAAAATTTTTTTTATAAACAAACTTAACACACCACAAGGGGAATATATACTTAATTTTTTCCTTTCACCAATGTTATTAGAAACTACCGATCTCTTCACCTAGCATGAAAAGAATAGGTAATGTAGCATGTGGAGTAGGATTCTAGTTCAAAAGGACAAATCGAAAATAAAAGCTCCTAGAAGTCTACAATGAAAAGGATGGCATGTGTTTTCAAAATATGTATAAAAACATACATGTTATATTATCATAACACTATTATTATCGTTTTTTTAGAATTGTTGAGATACAGAGCTAAAATAGTACCATGTTTTTTTAGAATTATTGAGATACAGAATTTTAGGTCAACAGAACTTTGAAAAAAAAATAAAAATTTTAGAATTGTTGAGATACAGAATCGGTCAACAGAACTTTGAAAAAAAAATAAAAATTATAAACTAGTACTGCTCCATTTCTTGAAGTAAAATGTTTTTTTTTTTAAGTTTAAAATGGATAGGTCACTTAATATTGAACCCATGTTTTTTAGAAAAAAATGTGGAATTTTTTTAAAAATCTTAAAATGAACATGTCATCTGATACTGACATCTCTAAAAAACATGAAATTTTTTTAAAAATTTTAAAATGAATAGATCATCCAATATTGAGACCTCTAAAAAACATAGAGTTTTTCTAAAAAATTTAAAATGGTCATTCAATATTGAAACTATTGTTTAGATTTTAAAATAAACAGGTCATTCAATATTGAAACTATTGTTTAGAAAAAGAGTAAAGTTTCTCAAAAAAAAATTAAAATAACAAGTCGCTTGATATTAAAATCATTATTTAAAAAAACATGGAGTTTTTTTTTTTTGAAATCTTAAAACTGGTAAGTCATTTAATTTTGAGATCATTTTTTAGAAAAAAGATATGGAGTTTTTTCAATATGCATAAACTTTGAAAACCAATTAAGGATTAATTTGAAGGATTTTTTTTTTTTACCAAGACCTGATTTGAAAAAAGTTTTGAAAAAGAGGATTTAATTGAAGACGATAATAGAGGAAAGCTCGCTGGTTTGAAGAAATGGAAAAAACGGGGGCAGTGTCAGAAAAAAGACAGAAATTCTACCTTAATGGCTTACATTTCTGCTCTTGCCTTTGGCTTTCTTTTCAAACAACAAACGACATTGTCTTTCTCTTTTACGTTGAGTCTTTTCTTCAACCTGACAGTGCGTTATGAAAACTGCCCCTGTCCTGGAAATATAATTAGCCTGGTATTGTTTATTTGCGTTTTGAAAACAACACCTCCATGTCTGGAATTCTTTCCTTTCTCTACACAACCGTTCCCACTAGTTTTTCATTATTCTCTCGTCCTTGCATCCTTGGGTCAGTATCACCCCTTTCATGCCTGATTTTTTGGCTGCAAATCACGGTTTTTTTTACTTCAGTCCAAAGAAAACGACGGTTTTTTTTACTTCAGTCCAAAGAAAACGGCTTTGAACAGCATTGTGCCAGCTCTGAAAGAAAACACAGAGAGGAGCCTCACCATCATTTAATAGCTGGGATTCTATCCCTAACATAGACGGTTGAGATCAGAGTGTTAATGTGAAGAATAATTACTGGAATCGCATAATAGAAATCAGAATATTTTAGTTTTTTTATGTACTTTATTTGATTGTAAAGCAACCAAGATTATATCCTAGGTTACTGTAATGAGTCTTTTCCTAAATAGAGCTATGTATAGGCCTCCTCTGGTAACCTATGAAAAGGAAAAAAAAAACGAGAAAAAGGAGAGGAAGGAGACCAGTAAACAAAGAGAAGGGGAAGAAAACAGAGAGGGAGAAAGAAAAACAGAGGAGAGAATGGAGAAAGCAAAGAGAGAGCAAAAGCACAAAAGAAAATAGAGGACTGGAAAAAGGTTGAAAGTGGAAAACAGAAAGGGAAAGAAAAAAAAAAACAACGAGAAAGAAAGGGGAGATTAACCATAGTCTGTCTCACCTTTCCGTAAAGGAGTTTACAAAACTCCAGAAAGTTTCGAAGCAGCTCCTAACGGTAAAAGAGGAATGCGCTCTTTGGGTCGCTAGAGGCAAAGAACAAGGCAGGGACCGCCCGTCAGTTTGTACTTCATTTTTTTTACAAGTAAGATCTGCACGTATAGTTTCCAGCTTCTTCCTTGCTATATTCAAACTTGGCATATGTGGTTTGTGTTAATCTATATCATTTGATTAATCAGAAACTATAATCTTTTAGATTAAATCAATATCGAATAGAGAGAGAGAGAGAATAGAAGAGAAGAGGATGATAAATTCTCACTTATTGATTCTCATTGGACAAGATAGTTGAATACAAAGCTATAGATAACAAATAACAAACTTAACTAACTAACTACCTGCCTACTATATTAAGATTATGAAAAGTGTCACCATTTGAAACAATATACTCCAACATCTCCCCTCGAAATCCGGCTTTGAGGAACCAAGCATGAGATTGCGAAAAAAAAAAAAAAGATTATGAAAAGTGTCACAATTTGAAGCAATATACTCCAACATCTCCCCTCAAAATCAGGCTTTGAGGAACCAAGCATGAGATTGCGACAATGAGTGCGGAATATAGGAGCACTCAACCCTTTGGTAAGAATATCAGCAAACTACTCTTGTGAGGGCACAAACTACACTAAGAGGGTACTACACTGAGAGTTGTTCTTGTGATACTCTTTCACGAGGCTACAGAGTTGTTCTTGTGATACTCTTTCACGAGCAAAATGCACATCTACTTTGATGTGCTTGGTTTTTTTATGCTGAACAGGATAGAAAGACAAGGCAATTGATGACAGATTGTCATAAGAAAGAACAAGCACGGTAGTGAAATGTGTAGAAACACTAATAATTGTTTTATCCAATCCAACTCAGTTGAGGTAAATGATAAAGCATGATACTCAACTTCAATTGATGATCTAGAAACAATTTGTTACTTCTTAGAGGACTACAAAATTGGATTGTTACCTAAAAAGACCATCAAACCAGTAGTAGATCTCCTATCATTAGGGTCTCTTGTCTAATTAGCATCATTGACTATGGTAGGTTTCACCACCGGGCTAAATGTCTCCCTATAGTCCAATCCAGGTTCTTAACTGAAATCTTTAGCAACTAACTTTGCTTTGTGCCAGGTCAATCGGAATATCTCTTCACCTTAAAAATCAACTTATAGTCCACCAGGTTCTTGTTTACTGGAAATGAAACTGGATTTCGAGTGCCTTGAGCATGTAAGGCATTCACATCATCTTTCATGGCTTGTAACCATACAGGAACTTTAATGGCAGACTTGTAACTAACTAGATCAATTAAGGACATATCAGTACCTTAGATTCCTAGATAATAGTTAAGAAAGGCTTCCTTTTAATAATCTCACTCTTGTTTCTATTTTGCATCAAATGTAAATTGAGGGGAGGAATGAACAATACCACTTGTAAATTATTCGGAATTAAACTATGAGATTCTACATTAGAATTAACGTTGATGTTAAGTGCTATAGGAAATAGATGAGAGGCTTGAATTTGAGCAACAATGGACCGAGAAGTGGTAAAGACTGCAAATGGGGTAGGTCTATAGGTACTAGAAGGGTGAAAAAGAGAATATAGGATGGTTGTAACAATTAAGTTCTTTGTAGTAACTATAGGCATAGGACAAGTAGAAAGCTAACATGATGATGTTAATGTGAGAGTGTTTGATAATAAATCTAGGCATGGAAACTATTGTTCAGCAAAGATAACTAATTAGTACTTAAACATGCATTTTTATCAAGGTTTTATATCATCATTTTGTACTTGAAGTATTAATAATTCCTTAACTAAAGCATGTTTTATAATAAGATATCTAATAATATAAGATACCTTTAATTTGTGATAAATGTTAATTTTAAATGCAGGTCTATCGCATAAATAAAAGGATTAATTGATAAGTTTAAGAATTAAAATTGAAAGGACAAAGAGATGGTCAAACTTAGAAAAGAGAAGCTAATGTAGTCTAAATTAGAACATTGTTAGGTAATTAGGTCATATTTAGAGCTATAGATCTCGAATTTAGGTTTACTTTATATGGATGGGAAGGTAAGACATAGGCTTATAATTTTCATAAGAGCCTAAGATTTAAAAAGGTCATTTTCAATTCCAAATTGTATCAACAAAGAAGAAGTCTGAATCTGTCCTACAGCCCGAACACTGTTTAGTGTTTGGCCCATATCTAGAGTTCTAGAAGTCCAAATAACCTCACTTATTTTTTCTTGGAAAGCTGAGACAATTTTCTAGAACTTTCATGTTTTCAAGTGGTTTCAATTCTGACATTATCAATGACGTTTTAGGCAGTCAAAAGAAGGATTTTCACTAAGTATTTTCCTACTTTGCCTCAAAATACGATTACAAAAATTTACCAAGTTAGGTGTGCAAGATTGAGGTTGTTAATGAACCATGGAATTCCTGAAGAGATTTGCTGGCTAATTGAAGTAAAGGTCCAATTATCAGGTGAGTTTTTCAATTATTTCACTTCACACATGCCTAGAACAGGTAAAAGCACTTTTGCAAAGCAATGTCGTGCAAAATAACTGAAAGTTTGTCATCGATGTGCCAAATGGACTTGCAATGCATAATGTCATTATTTAGGAATGGTATTTGTAAATTGTGAAGATAAAATACTATTCATTAAGGATGGCCTAAGTAAGGGGTTTTTAGATAACCTTTTATTAACTCTTGAGACGCATCCTAATGAAGATATGCATCGTACAATTCATGATTTATGACCACTATTCTATAAAGAACATACTCGATATAGTCTTGGGAATCTGACTAAAAAAAGCTCTATTTGTCAGTTTTTAAGAAAACTAGACGGGAAGCCTATCCTTGACCCATAAAGGGCGTTTAATCTGTTCGTAGAAGTAAAACCAAGGGAAGATATAAGCCACAATCACAACTATGATTTGAGTCTTAATTTGTAAAAACTTGTGGCTTTTGGTTTTATTAATAACATAATATTTATGTTTTGTTATTTTTTATATTTGTTTAAGTGTGTTTCAGGTTTGTCAGTGTTCGGTGTTTCAAGTGATGTCTTTTATACTCTATCTTTCTACCTTAAGACATTGAAGACAATGTCTCTTTTTAGTTGGGAGGAGAGGGTAGTAGTTGATATTAAAAAAAAAACTAACTATGTTTTCTTTTTTATAAACCATTTGCAAACTGTTGTTACTAAGATGGCAGAGTAAGCAGGAATTTTATTGACTCTTGAGACGAATCTTGGTTAACATTTTTTAATGGTTATTTGCAATATTCATAACAAGATCTATCAAAATATTTCTTGAAATGTTCAGGTTTACAAACTCTCGTATTATTATCACTTAATTATGCCCATATACTCATTCAACATGTATTCTTATACCTTAATCTTCGCGCGCACACTTTAACATATGATTGTGGGTTACACACTAGATTATTACATTATTTATTCATAGATTTAAAACAAAAATGTCTCAAGAGACATGATATGAGGATGATAGTTCATATTCATGCATTTTGGTTCAGAGTTTAGTCACCTCAATAAAGAAGTTGCTTGATTCATGTGTCATTCTACAAGTAGAATTTCATAAATATTTTTTTAAATAAACACCAAATTATTTTTTAAATCAAAATACAAGTTCAATTCTCAAAATTCCAATGGGGAAACATGAGATTGGTAAAAGAGATGAATTAAGTCTATGAGATGATGTGAGGCTTCAAAAGTGTATTTGTGAGTACTTAGAGAGAATCTTTTTTAGGATATTTTGATTGTAAATCAAAGGATGAAAATGTTTTCTTCTTAGTCGAGTCACCAACCGTTCCTAAATGAATAGCTTGTTTGATCATATCAGCTATAATGACCTCATTAGAAAAATATTGTGCAAAGCTTCCAACGAAGTATTCAAAGTATGAGGTCTTGAAAGTGTTGACAAACAAGTTGATCATCTTATTTTTCCAATAAAGGAGGATTAACTTGTGTGGCAATCTCACATCTCCTTTAAGTGTATTCTTTTATGGACATTTTATTGTCTTTTTTCATAGCTTGCAATACATTTGTACTCTCGTTACAAATAAGGATTCGACATGGATGACTCATAGTCGAACCAAAAATTAAGCCACACAGCATGACAGATTCTATTAGAATTCTTTTCCTGTGTGATCAAAGAAAAAACTTGAAATAAATAAAGGCAAGTCTTAAGTAATGAAGACTTGTCTTCAACATACAAGAACTCTTTAAAACTAAGGACAAGCTCTTGATAGTACTCTCCCAAACTAGATAAGCCAATGATGTTGCATATTTTTTATATTGAAATCTCAATTCGATCCTTTTAAATTAAATGGGTGTTCTTAACAGAACACCAAGTCTCTATTAGTGCATGATACATATTATTCATATGATGATAATCAAAAGAGTGTCAATGAACTGTCTATACTAATTTGTTATACTTTTTCTTTAACAATATAATGTAGGCTTCCATGGATCAATTACAAAAAATTTTAAGATACTAGATTCCTCATCGTGAATCAAGTTTATTTCCTCACATAACCTTTTTTTTTCATCGTGAATGAAGTTTATTTCCCCACATAACTTTTTTTTTCATTGATCAAGTTTGCAATATAGGCATGTAGAGCATCCTACTCATTATTATGGTACGAAGAAAAACATGAAGATGGTTGATGATCAGGCACAATAACATCACCAGACATTATTTGTTCCTTTTTTGGATACTCACTAATGGTCTTCGTGTCTAATTTTGAAAGTAGAGTTATCCCTTTGACATTGCAAGAACCGGTCATAGGCTCGTATACCACAAGTTTAAAGTACAACATTTTGCTAGTATGATGGTATTTCACATCAATTCCTGAAAAGAAAAAGAAAATGTGTTTTTTTATTTAGCTAAAATCTTGAACGTCAGCAATCCATCCATTAAATGGACGTGAATGATTAATGACAATCTTAGACTTTTACTTTGGGAGTAGAAATCATTCCTACAAAATACAAGGGTAATTTTTATTATTTTTTTACGGTCCAGAGCAATGCTCACCAACCATTTTTTTATTCAAGCTCCAAGATTTCAAAGATCCTTCAAAAGGATTCACCAAAGTTCAAGTCCTTAAGGAATCACTAAAGTTTCAAGTTTCCATAGGATATCTTTTTTAAAAGATTCATCAAATTTCAAATTTCATGTCAGCATGAATCACCTAAAAGGATCACCACCTGATCTTTAAGCCTACCGAAATCCCATTTTTAAAAGGTTCATCAAATCTCATGTCCCTAGGAATCACCTAAACCTTTAAGCTTAGAAGGATCTTTTTTTTAAAGAAAAAAGGTTCATCAAATTTCACGTGACTAGGGATTACCAAAAAGGATCTCCACCTGATCTTTAACTTACGAGGACCCCCTTAAAAAGATTCACCGGATCTCTAAGCCTTTAAGGATTCCTTCCAAAAGATTTACCTAAATCTCTAAGTTCAATGCTTGTAAAGTGTCCCGGTACCCTGCCTAATCTTTGAATCCTACAAAATATATAAATTTAAAAGTCAAGATTCACAAAACTAGTGAGAAAAAAAAAAAGAGGGGTAAAGACATGAAAAAAGAGTGAGGTAAAATCAATAAACCTAAAAAATAAATAGTTTGAAACTCTAAAACAGCTTCCTTACCAAAACCATTCAAATTAATTACTCCTTGTGTGAAATAATTAGTCCAATAAAATAATAATAATAATAATAATAAAGTATTAATTATTGGATTAACCCTGGTTTACTCATAATAGATGGGCCTAATCCAAGTTATTAGAGAAATTATTAAAAAAATAATTATTTTTTTAATCATATATAAAGGAACATAACTCATATGAAATAATAAATTTTTATTATTAAAAGAACATAGTTTTTTATTTATCTTCTTCCATCTTAACTCTTTGTATTAATTTGACAAGATATATAAAGATGTTCATATTGAAATATCATTTTGATTCTAGTAATTGAAATGACACTAAAATAAGTAATCTAAAAATTAAAAAAATAAATTCTCATAAATAAATTTGATCTACATAAAAAAAATTCTAAAACACCAGCATCCTTGTTTTCTTCTCTGCAACAAAATCACTCAAATTAATTACACTGGAAACAGCTGCCACCACACTCAAATTTGCCAGCCGCAAATCTTTATCCCTTTCATAAGAAATAAAATAAAATAAAAATTCCATTTTATCCCAAAATTCAAGCACAGCAGCCCCTAAAAAAAAAGGACTTGCTGTAAAAGAGAAATCACAGCTGCATGTTCCAGATCATAGTTAAAGGCAAGATTCAATCCTACTTCCTGCGTACATTAAAAAAAAAAAGGTTCATAATTTCAACCTAGTTGGATGGAATTTTCTGTACTATAGAAGTTCAATCACATACAAATTACTTCCAGCATGGCATGATTGGAGGTGATGTGCTTATCAGTTAGACTTAATTATTTCTTTAAGATTCGGGTGAATTTTTTCTTCCAAATTTTGGACATTGTTTTTCGTAATACAAATCATGTAAAAAAAAAATCAAGATAAATTTACTTGTAGTGTCAAAAGTGCAAAAACAAATTAATTTGAGGGGGCATTTATAAACACTAAATTTTTTACAAGTCTAGCCATGATTCAAAACTCACGGTAACCAAACAAATTAAATCTATTAGGTTTTAGTCTAATTATATTTATCAGGTCAAATTAATTTAAAAATTAAATTCAAATATATCTTATGATTTTTATTTTAATATCTCTCAAGTTAAAGGTATTTTAAGTAATTTCTATATCATTTTTTCTAAAATATCCTTTAAAATAAAAAATATTTAAAGTAAATTGCACTAAACTTTGCCTATAAATAAACAATAAAACCACCAAATCAAACATTACAGGCATACAAGCACTAAACAATAAGAAGTAACAGAAGAAGGATAATAGGTAAATACTAAAGGTTAAGTATGAATACTTGGGAGTTCTCTAAAATAAATTCAAGTCTATCAAAAAAAAAAAAGATCAAAGTCTTCTTCTTCATCAAATTATACTATGAAAACAAAATATTGAATTCCTTTCCTCCATCACATCATATTAAGTCAAGATATCATATGGTTAAAGTTTTTAGACTCATGTGAATAATATTCATCATGTCAAGTTCTTCATCAAATTCAATCAAGTGAAGATCTCACATGATTAAAATTTTTAAGTTCATTTTAATATCTTCCCATCCAAAACAAAATTAAGATCTAACTATTAATAAAAAGGATTCGTGCACGTTAAAAGCACTTTAAGAGAATTTTCACTTTTTCTTATAATCAAATTTAATAATGTAATGTTGACATCATTTTAGTATATTTTTAACATGTGAAATTTTTGTGTGCATAGTTGAAAATAGATTTATTGAGCTTACTATTTTTTTTTAAGAGTTGAAACACGAGTTAATTCAATATATTATTGTCTCAATATTAAAAAAAAATATTATCTTAATTTTTTTTTAAACATAACCATGTTTTTACTAATTATTCAAGTTGTTTTTAAAACCACTTGGTCATCTTGTCAAATAGAGGACAACTTCCACGCGATTTACTTTGAAACAAGATTATATAAGAAGTTGAGTTAAGATATCAAGATAACTCATGGGTCAAGATTAATGATAATGTTGTAACCCATTTTGGGTCCCCCCACAAAAATAAAAATAAATATATAAATATATAGCTGGAAGAAATTAGAAAAATAATAAGAGGTGGGAGTGTTCAGAAAAGGATCAGAAAAATTGATTAAGGAGGTTCAAAATACAAGGAGTGAAATTTTTTACAGTATATACTTGAATTATGAGAGCCATGTTGGAAAATAAAATTTAATTTGAAGAGAAAAGTCTAAAATTAGATGTTTATGGATTCAATTGGATTTTATTGAAGGTTTAATTAAATTTATAGAGGGTTTGATTGCAAGAAAAATTGTTTTTTTAGTCAATTTAGGCTTTAATTGGAAGAAATTAAAGTTCTGGGGTTAAATTATAATTTTTGAGAGTTGATTTGGTTAAATCAGGGGCTTAATTGCATAAATATTGAAGTTTAATGGCCAATTAGAGACTTAATTGAAGAAATCCAAAACCAAGGATCAAATTGGAAAAGGTCCGTAAATATAAGGGCTGTAAGGACTACGTTTCGTACCCTAAACTCTACCCTTGTGATGAATACATTGACATTAGAATTTGGGGCCATCGGAAATGAAATGGCTGCTTGTTAGGTGGCGTATTGTAGCAGCCCATGATGTAAATAATATGTATGATTCTGAAATAGAACGTGTTCAACGCCCAGCTAGAAAAGGGTTAACTGTATGTATACTAAGATAAATTACTTATCAAGTCTTTTTATCAGTTGAATAAGTGACTTCAATTTTTTTTCATCTTATCAATGTACTTATGTTGTTCTCTAGTTCAAAATCAAGCTATAGATGAAGCAAGTCAAGGATAAAGTCCGGCACAAAAAGCAAAAGCCTTCGTGAAAAAAAGAAGAAGATAAAGACGTTACTTACTTTTCCCTTTGTAAAAAAAAAAATCACTACTCTTCCTAGCAACTCCATGATACCGGATAACTCAGACTCCATTTTATGCATTCTACCATATTAATGGCATCACTAGTATTTGTATGTTTGGGCTTAATGGTCAGCCTACCTAAACAAGTGTGAGTGTGTGTGTGTGTGTCATGTAGTAGTGGCTCTTAAAGGAAAGTTTCCGTACTTTCTGAAATGTGTCAACATTAAATTGCTAGCTATTTACTTCCTTCGTTGGGAGCGTTACCTACCTATAGGCTCTGCGTAATTACAAGTTGATGTAAAGCATTAACTACGGCTTCCACCGACAGCAACTTGGTCCGATGCCAAAATGTGAATAGGGAAATTGTTGAATTTGTTCTTCGAATAATTTATGCATTATTTTGATCCTGTTTTCAGGTTTGGAATTTACACTCTCCATCATGCTAGGAAATGGACCTCCTCTCCTAAAGACAACTTTTTCCAAGCACGGTAGATGAGCTGCTTCAGCTATGGAGTTAAGGAGTCCATGGGAAATTGCAAAGACAGATTTCGATGCTTTTTCTGTATGCAATTCTTTGGTCAATTTGACAGTGTAGCTCCGGATGGTAACATTGCATTAAAGAGGCAAGTTCTGAATACATACCTAAACGCGTGAGATAAATCTTCTCTTCTACTTATTTTAGAAAATTAAACGAGGAAGAAGAAGAAAACTATATATAGTTAAAATATCCAACTCGCGGGTTAAAGAGATATCATAATTTATGATAATTTTTTTATGTTGATGGTTTTTCTAAAAAAATGTAAAACAATGTTTTCTTTATAAAAAAAAAAAAACTAATTCAAAGTAAAACCTAATTTTAATTAGGTTTTAAATCGACCGATCACCAATGTGATTCACGAATATAAGTTTTATAGCTATGACAAAATCATACTTGAGTTTGCAAGCTAGCTCCTGTCATGATTATAATATAGGGACGTTATAAAAAATATTATGCTCACCTCGGGACAAAAATCATAATGATGAAAGTACGTAGCCAGCAACATAAATGGTCCTAACAGATTCAATTATTTTTTGGATGGGAGTAATAAATTCTCGTTTAATGCTATGGTCCTTGAATACTTAATATCAAATTCCTGAATTAATTTAAAAAATAGGCCTAATTAATTCGGTTTGATATTTTTGCAACCGTAAGAGGTACTCACAAACCAAAATTATCAGTTTAATTATGAAATGTTTTTTATAAGATATGGAGCTTTAAGGACTAAAATAATATGAGATTATATCTCACAAGCTCTATTCTTCTCTAATTAATGAAATATTAATCATAAGGAAGTGGCTTGTCTGTGTAATTTTTAAATTTGAAAAAGCTTTTACTATAAGAAAAAGATGTAGTACAAAATAGTATAAAATTATTTATTTTAATTTATTTGTCAAAAAAATCAATTCAACTTAATAATTTAAATTGAAAACTCTTTAGATTTAAAACTTACACAAAATCATATTACTTTATACTTGATTTTTATAAAATAAATAGAGATGATGAGATTTAAATTTATAACTACTTAGTCATTAAGACTTTTATACTAAAACATCAAGTTCAATATTCATCACCTTTTCCAATGTCTTTAAGAAGAATGAAGAAGGCATCTTGTCTAGCATGAAAAAAAAAAAAAGTTAGAAGGAAAATAGTCTTTGTGGTAGCAATCACCATTGACATTAATATTTTACCAACCACTACCTAGATCCAGGATTTGAATTTTGCCTCTCAACTGTAAATTTTTATAGTAATAATTATAATTTTTAATCCTTTAGATCATGATGAAACATTATCAAAAGTTCCCTAGAAAATTGTTCCACTTTGGGTTAAAACTTCATGTTAATTAGAATTCAATAAGTTATCGTGATATACGAGTTTTGTTATTTAATTCATTTTGACTTATAAACTTTTTATTTGTCATGAATTTTTTTCCCAGTGACACAAGGACATTTAAGAATAATGGGGCAATAAATACTTGATTTTCTTGAAATGTGGAGTCTTCATATTACCCGACACAAAGCTAATAGCCTTTTTTCAAGTATACTTATGGCTGCATATTTGCTTCAAGTTTTGAGTTTTGTTTGTAAAAAAATTTAATTTATTGTATATTTAATCCTATATTCAAATCATTAAATTTAAAGTCTTTGTACATTATAAGTATCATTTTGAAAGGGAGTTTAAATGTTGCAGACTTTGTTATATAAATTATATGTGTGTTGGAGAGGCTCTTATACTTACTAGGATTTGAAGCAAGAATTTGACAAGTTAATAGAATTATCTAATGATTGACATGCTTCAAAAGAGAGAAGCAACAACATCAAAAAAATAAAAGACAAAGAGAAAGATAGTTACTTTTATATAGTGTTGTTGGAGACAACTATTAATAAGAAAATAGCTCTAAAAGCTTAAAAAAAAAAGGCATATAAAACATCTATTATCCTCTTTAGTGATTCAAGGATGAATCATCTTAAAAAGAGAGAAAATGATATGATCCGTGCAACAATAAAATAATTAAATTTAGATTTTGTTGTAATATCTAACTATTTATTTTTACACCAATAATTATAATTCTTAATTTGATAGTTGAATAGATTGAGAATTTACCTCAAGTTTTTTGAAATATTTTTTTATTTTGAGTTTTTGTTTTTTTATTCCTTTTAACATTTAAACTTCTTATATGTCATGTTTTTTTTAAAAAAAAAACTTGGGACACAAGGATATTCAACAACAATGGTGCAATAAATACTAGATTTTCTTGACTTGTGGAGCCTTCGTATGGTGAAACACTAGACTGAAAGCCTTCCTTTTCAGGTTCTTGAATGAATTAAAAATTGACTTATCAAATAATTATTATTATTGTGATATCATTTCTTATACTTCTTATCTATGATTCATTATAATTATTAAATAAATATTTTATTTTAATAGTTTTGGTTTCTTAGTTAAAGCATGTCTAGTTTGTCTTTAGATCTTATTTTTAACTTTTTTGGATTTATATCATTTTTTTTTATGGGATACATGATTGCCTGATCATGTTTCACATCACTACAAAAAATTCCGTTATTTCCCTACCAATCAATATTTAAAGTTAGAAGGTAAAGGTCGGCAGGAAATTAGTGTGCTCGTATTCATATCCCGTGGAGGTAACTATGTACAAAATTTATGTCTTGCGACAATAATTAATAAGCCTCCTGTCACTAACTTTTGCAATCTGATGTATATAGGACCTGAAGTTAGAAGTTAAGGCATATCATTTTTTTTTTCAATCGAAGGTGAAGCTCAAGAATACAAAGCGATGGAGTTCAAGGAGGAGGAAGAAGAGGTAACAGAGCCAGTGAGCCCAACTGGACAGTACTTCAACAGCTCAGTCCTTTCTATATGTATTCTTGCTGTTTTGGAATCAGAAGTTCCAATTGATGACTCACATACCATGACATTGCTCAAGGATGTGTTCCTTCCTATAAATCCTCGTTTCTCTTCAATCATGGTATTTATAGTTCTCTGTCCCAAAATCTTACTCTCTTCACAAAATTGTGGAATCCTGGTTTTCTAGCAATCGACATTTTAGTGAGAACATTGCTGGACTATCTGCTTCTTTGCCTTTTTTGTCAAGTTCCTTTCTTCTTTGTCTTAGATCTTGGAAAAGTATGTGTTATTCTTGTTGGTTTTTTCGTTTGTGGAAAAACGTAGCTATTCAAACTACTTTCCTGTCTTCATTTCCCTGACAATTTTAGATGTTATATTGAAATGGAAACTCAGTATAGAAAAAATGATTTCTCTCTTCTTCCATTTTCACAACACAAGCTTTACTTTCATTAAGAAATTTGCCTCTTTAAGTAACTTGCATGATTAATAAATTCAACTTTCTTCTGGAAAACAGGTTAATGATAAAAATGGTGTAAAACAATGGAAGAGAGTTGAGGTGCAGCTCCAAAACCATGTTAGCATTCCAATCTTTCCAATTGGATTGTCAACAACTTCTTATGACAGCTACTTCAATGACTACATATCAAGATTAGCACTGAAGCAATTTCCACAAAGCCAGCCTTTATGGGAAATTCATGTTGTGAAATATCCCACCAGCAAAGCAGCTGGAAATATCATTTTCAAGCTTCACCATGCACTTGGAGATGGCTTTTCTCTCATGGGAGCTCTCCTTTCTTGTCTACAAAGAGCCGATAATCCTTCTCTTTCTTTAACATTTCCTTCACTTCAATTTCCTTCATATCCAGACTGCAGCTTTAGTAAGTTGAATATCACTGTACCGAAATGTATTAGTTCGATCTTTAACACTATCTCTGATTTCGGATGGAGCCTTCTGAAGAGTAGCTTTGTTGAAGATTCTCGCTCACCTATACGATCTGGGGATGAAGAAGTCCAATTTAAGCCAATTGTGATTTCAACAATTGCATTCTCTCTCGATCACATCAAACAAATTAAGTCCACGCTTGGAGTGGTAAGTTGAACCAATGTCTCTTTCCTTGCACAATTCTTGATTTATTTAATTGCAAAAATAAATGAAAAAAAATCATAAACAATAACTAAAATTAAAATTAAAAAAATCAAGAGATAAATATAAATCAAGGTATTTAATCTTGAAGGACATAACATTTACTAGTTAGTCTAGTTGTATTCAAAGACTCAAGGTCTGATTTTGGTAAGAAAAAATTTGGAACAAAAAGATTGAACATTAGCCACATAGAATAAGATCTTGGAAAGCAGATTTGGTTGCATAATGTTCTTGGTGCCTGTATGAATTGTCTCTAGATTTTCACAACAATTTCAAGAACAAGAAATCAGAAATATGTTGCAGAAGCTGTATGTTAACATTCAAATTTTTTTTGTTCTTTTCGGCAGACGATAAACGATGTGATTACTGGCATAATTTTCTACGGAACACGATTATATATGCAACGTGTTGATGATAAATCAACCAATGCAAATTCCACAGCTTTGGTGTTGCTTAATACTAGAGTCATTAGTGGGTATAGATCAGTAAAGGAAATGTTCGAGCCTGATGCTGAGTCACCATGGGGGAACCAGTTCGGATTCCTGCACGTTTCGGTACCTGAATTAACTGATTCCAGGTTTTCTAACCCTCTTGAATGCGTCACAATAGCGCAGGAAATCATCCAGAGGAAGAGAAGTTCTCTTGCTGTTAACCTCACTGGTAGGCTCCTGGAGGTTCTGAGGAAGTTTAGAGGCCCTGAGGTATGAGCTTGACATCAAACACATGCATTTACTTACTCTGCTGTTGCTTCTTAGAGACATGAATTGTTTCAACTTGTCCTTATTTGTTAAAACTCTGATATCACGTAAAATAACAGTTTTAATTCAAAGCTTAAGCCAGTAAATAAAAAATCTTATGAAAGATTTTATGATACTTTTTAACCCTCATAAAAGACATTAATGCTAAAGCAAGAACTCGTATCCTTTTAGTAACATGGTTGTTGGAAAATAAATGATCAAGATCTTCTTCTTTTTTCGTTTGAATATAGCTTGATTTGAAGAACAATGAGTGTGTAACTTTGCAGGCAACGGCCAAGCACATCAAAAAAACACTATTCAACTCAAGCATGACAATCTCAAATATCATTGGCCCTGTTGACAAAATGGCTTTGGCTAATCATCCAATTAAAGGCTTCTATTTTATGGTAGTTGGTGTGCCCCAGGTACATATTTGCTTATATTTTTCCTTTTTGTTAATTTAATCATAACATTATGTTCATCGAGCACTACTAATTAATTTTATGGAACAGTTCTTAATCGATTTTCGAGAATTTTAATCATTGGATTTATGGGTTCCATAAACGATTTTATTTATTCAGTGCATGAGGTTTTTTGAGAAGTGATTTTGGAAAGAATACTCAGTAAAATTAGCATTGCTGAGCTCTTCATGTTCATTTACAGCTACTTACTAATTTCTATTTGAATGGTAATGCAGAGTCTTACCATAACAATGGTAAGCTATGCAGGAAAGCTAAGAGTAGCTGTGGGAACAGAGAAAGGATTTATGGATTCTCAAAAATTCAAGTCCTGCTTGGAGACAGCCTTTGAAATGATATCGAAGTCCTCATGTGGGATACCTTCAGGGATCATATAATTTGAAGGGTCGAAATAAATCTGCCATGAGAATCTTCTTTTGCCTCCTTTTTCAGCCAAAACATAAAGTCTTGTTCCAAATCTTATTCATCATCTACAGAAGAGGATTTGTGAGGCATTATTACCAGATATACTGAATTATTACATACATTTCTGTTGGATATTGAATAACAATGTTATATGCAATATTGCAGTTATTTTGCTCTCTAGAATATACAAATAAGAAATATATTTCTTTCTTATGTATACTATACTAAAACTCCAAGGTCAAACACTACAACATTTTATACTTTTGTGCGAGAAAGGGACTTGCCAAGCACATGATCGTTACTTGAAAAAACATAGAGATGATGAGCAATTTTTTTAGAAGAGCCATGCCAATCCTTTCGGAGGACAGGGAACAGACAGCCAATCTCATGTCAACTCAAATTTCACACAAAAAAGATAAGAAAAGAAAAGCTTTCCAATAAAAAAATAAAATGACTTGAAGGTGATATGCTTTGACCGTAAGAAGCATGGGTTAAAATGCCAGGATTTTTTTTCAAATTTGACCATTATTTCGGATACGACTTAAGCTATAATTCAACACAAGATCTATTTAAGATTCTCACTTAACAGAAAAATATATATATTAATAAATAAGATATACTTGGTAATTATATTTTATAAAATGACAATTATTTTTATTTAATAAAAAGCTCCAAATACGAAATAAAAATTGTTCAATGCCTTACTTATTAGACAAGCATAAAAAATAATAAAAAAATATTTTAAATACTATATCTATAGTTGTATCAAATGTCTCATTATATATCTTAAGCCAGCTCTGATTTCTTCTTCTGGTATGCCACCCAAGCTTATCTATTGCTTCACCATCTCATGTATCTAAGAGAATGCCGCCATTAATTTGTAACCTCAGGGCAGTGGCTACCAAAATGGGATTTCCCTATCCTAAATCAACCTCATAAAATTGAAATCTGCAGCAACTACTGAAGATAAAATGTGCTCCACTTGTACATGATCTTTTGCACTGCTCGACAATTTTTTTTATAATTATTGAAAATATATTAAAATAAAAAAACTATAAAATTAATAACCGAAGTAAAATACAAGGGCATGATTAAGGGAAAAAAAAAAGACATGGAGAAAAAATAATTAGTCTGCTATAACAGGAACAAAAAGACAAGAAGATTTAAGCGAATAGATTCTTTAATAAATCTAATAAATTTAGTTTTTTAATCATATTTATATAATGAAAAGAACTACTTTTACTGCGTAATATAATGAACAATGAGCTTTAAAAAAAGGCCACATGTATAAGGATTGGAACTAAAACATAGATGGAGGGGTCATGGCATCCCAAATATCGAAAAATTCTTCATAAAAGATTTAAGACTTTTCATCTTAATTGATAGGGAACAATTAATGGGTGGCAGTACATATAGATTGTAAACACCAAAGAATTATTTCCTTTGCAGTGAAATTTAATTAAACAAAGGCCCCCATGTGCCTACTAGTACACGCTCAAACCTTGACAATCAATCCCTTAAATAGGAGAGGACCGAGAACAAACCACTAGGCTTAATAAGCAAGAGTATGTCCTTGTTATTAATTCTTAAGGTTCCTTTATTATACACATGAAACATCCAAATTTTTCATTAAAAAAAGGGTGAAAAAAAGGGCATCCGACATAAAAGCTCATATGGCTGGAATGAAAGAAGCATAGGCTAAGATGTCTGGATTTTGTTCAAACTTGACCATTTCTTCGTTGGGTAATGCAATCCTTACTTCCATTCCCTCACCATCCCTTGTATCCAATAGCATGACCCAGTTGGGTGAAAGCCTCAAAGAAGTGCCTACCCAAATGGGCTTTCCCCATCCAAAATCAACCTCGTAAAATCGAAATTTACACCAACTACTGAAACCAATTACACCCCTAAAGTTATCAGGATCTTGTGCCTTCTCCGCCATTCTTTGTCTCATTAAACTGAAGAAGGTGCCGTCTGCGTAAACCTGCCTCACATAGTCACTGTTTATCATGCTTATTGACTCATGAATTTTTCCAGCTAAACCATTATAGTCCACCACTTTATTTTCCCAATTTGCCACAGCCAAATGGACTATATTTCCAATACAATGTTGTGGTAGGGGTGGATCCATTCTTTTCCGCAAATCCACGGCAATTGTTGCGGGTTTATTTACCTTTTTAGACTCACTATCTTCTCCAACAACACCCCAAATAAGGGCAGATACAGCCTCGAACCGGGTTGGACGATTCAAATATGGCCCGTTGCACAACTTTCCTCTTAGCGCAGCTAGCTTAGGACCCTCAAACACGAATCTTTTCGTAGATATATTGAATGAACTACGAGGTATAGGATTGTATAAGAATGAGATGCCTGACAAATCTTGCGGAGGGAAGAGTGAGGAGCAATCAACAACCGTTCCTGCACTATTATCATAAATACCACAACAAATTGCACTCCAGCATTTAACAAAACTTGCCACTGAGGATGCATCACCTATTCGATGGCGAATGCGAACACTGATTGCCATCCCACCACAATCAAAATAATTCACTTGGGCTGCTAGCATTCCCTTGCCGCTGGGCTCATCAACGTTTTCGTCAGGCTTGCATGACTGTAGCTGTTCCAATTGATCCATGTCTGGCTGTTGAAGTATCATGGACATGTTGCCTGCTACATGGGCTTCAATATAACTGGCTCCATCATCATTGCAATCAATGGATGAAGCATCTTTTATTCGTCCAGCAAAAGGGTAGAAGAGTGTTAGCGTTTTAGCGAAGGATTTCTTTAGATAATCAGAGGTTTTGCTGGAAATTTCATCTGTTGGGGAATAAAAAAGAATGATAGGGATATCCGCTGCAAAAGCAGCAAGCTGGTCGACAGCTGAGAGCTTATAGGTTTTTAGGTGGTGAGGTGTTGGAGCAGAGGGCTTGATGATTTCCTTAGAAATAATTTGAATTTCCATGTTGTTCCCTTCCTAATTCGAAAGAAAAGTGGTAGTTGAAGATAACTCAGTGATTTGATTCATTACAGAACATCCAACATGAGATTTATAGAGGGAGGAATATCCCGTCACAAGAATAACTAATGCATATTTTAAAACTGAATTTTCCGTCACAAGCATAATTAATGCGTATTTTAAAACCCAAGCATAATTAATGCATATTTTAAAACCTTTTTTTTTTTTTGATTGAAATCCTAATCATACCTATTCATATTCAAATAAAATGTTGACATATTCTAATGGAATCGTTGACAGAAAGAAAAGTGGAGCAAAACAAATCTTTGAACAACCAAAAAAGTACAACAAGATCTTTTACCGAACAGTAACCGATAGTTTAAAATTATGAAAATAAGCCTGAGAAATAATTTTTTTAATTCAATTAAAAAAAAGTAAATTTCAAGAAAATGTATTATTTTTTAATATTTATTAATGTAATAAAAAATAAATTAAAAAATATTTTTCAGTATTTTGTTATGAAAAGAAGTTGGAAAATAATTCATTAATACTTCATTTTTTAAATTTATTAAAATAATAAATAACAAATCTTACAAATTTAAAAGTTAAATAAAAATAAAATTTAATAAATTATCTTAAATAAAATAAATAATAATAAAGATCAAATATATCAAATTAAAAAATTAAAAGATGAAAAAATAAAAATAATTACCATTTTATAAATTATTTTAAATAAAATAAATAATAATTAAAAAAAATAAGAACCAAATTTGATGGATAAAAATTTTTAATTAAAAATGATAAGGAAAAATAAAATATTAATTATAAAAATAAAGATTAAAGTTAATATAAAAATCAAATTCTAAAGGATAAAATTAAAAACTATATTTAAAACAAAATAAATATAGTAATTAAAAGTTTGAGGAATAAATTTGATATAATCAGAAAATAATATGATATTTATAAATTTTTCATAATTTCTAGGAGTGTTTTCTACCCAAAATCAAAGAAAAATACTTTTTTAGAAATCAAATTAAATTTTTTTGAACTTTTTAATATCTAATTTGTTTAATAATAAATAAATAAATAATTTTTAAAAAATAATTTTTAAAAAATCAGTGAGAATTTAATTTTTAATCTTAATTCAGTGAAGGGATCTTAAAAGAGAGAATTAATATAAAGATAAAAATTAATTGAAGCCAACAACTAATCATTAACTTTTGAAAAACAACCAAAAAGAGCTGTCATTGTAGACTACTGATCTCCAATTACTTGCTTCGGAAGCATTGAATTAATAAATATTAAAGGATATGGCTAAATTAATCTATTTATATTTATAAAATATTATTTTTTAAAATAATTTTTTATATTTATTTATTTATTTTTAATTTTAATTTTACTCTTCAATAATATATTTTTTTAATTTTTTAATTTTTTATTTTATTTTTCAATATTAAATTATTTTTTAAAATTGTACTGGGTAACTTTTTTTTATTATTTTTAAAAATTGTACTGGGTAACTTTTTTTTATTAGGTTATATATTGATTTTTTAAATTTAATTTTTATTTTTTTGATTTTATATTTAATATTAGATTTGTTGAAAAAGAAAATATGATTTCTATGAACTTATCCTTATTTTATAACTCATATCTTGAGTTTAATAAGTTAATATAATTTAACTTGAGTTAATTTTTTATATTTGTTTTTTTAATTAATTATTTTCCTCAATTCTATTCTTTAAAATTGAGATTAGGAAGTTGACTCATGTTGACTTTCTTTATTTTTGGGTTTTTTAAATTAAATATTTTTTAATTAAACTTTATAATTTTTTGTAATTTATTATTATAGGATTTTCCTAAACTCGTGACATAAATTATAAATTTAGTAGGTTGATTTAAGTTAACTCAATTCAAATTTTAAGCCATGTTTTAATTGAATTTTTTTTTAAATTATTTCTTCCACACAATCTTCATTTTACATTTTTTTTTATTTTATCTTTTAATATAAGATTTTTTGGGTTTCATTAATTTTTCAATTTGTTTTTTATAGAGTTATTTTGATCTCATGAATTTAGCTTGTTTTTTTTCAATTTCAACTTTTAAGATTGAATTTGTTGAAAATAGAGTTTCATAATTTATTTATTTATTTAGTTTTTTATAAGAAGTTATTTTAATTTTATAACCCATGTTATTATTTAACATGTTAGCTTGAGTTGACTTAAATTATTTTTTTAAGATCTTTTATTTTAATTAATTATTTAATATTGGATTGGTTGGAAATTGAATTTTATAATTTTTTTTATAACTATTATAATATCATGACTTGAGTCATAGATTTAATAAATTAACTTAAATTAATTTGAATTTGACTGATTACAAGACATCCAACATTTAATTTATATATTGAGAGAATTTTGCATAACAAGCCTAATGTATATTTTAGAAGGAAAACATCTTACATCTTATAGGTGTTTTTTCTTTAAGTAGGTTTAGGTGGTCACACAACAAACTCTTTCAATTTGAGGTTTTGTATTGTTGATATACTGGAGAGGAAATATGCGCATTCAATTAGCTTTACTCATAGAAGTATATATCGAGCGAATCCGATCAAATAATCGTCTCATTCCATTTGAAGTGCAGTCCAGAATAGCGAAGAAATGCAAAACGAATCTGTTGATAATGAAACAACAGACCATCCATATTGGAACTTAGCAAGTCTATAGAACATATACTTAGAAGATAAATAATTAAAATAACACCAAAGAACCACAGAAACAAGAGAACCAAAAGCTATGAGCCAGCATCCAAGAAAGAGTGCATAACCAAGACGCTACAGAAACAGAGGATGAAGCACCTTCTTATTGTGTTTTTTAATATATTTTAAGCTTATTTGAGTTCATTAAAAGTAATTTTATGAGTTTAACATACCTAAAAAATTTGGTGAAATAATTGCTAAAAAGTAAAATATATATATATATTTCAAACTTTGATTCTTTTGACAAGTTTTTCATCGGGTTGGAGTTACAGAATCTAAAACTGTGATTCTTTTGACCAGTTTTTCATCGGGTTGGAGTTACAGAATCTAAACATGGGCTTGCTTAATCTAAGCTGAAGGACACAGCATTATGAACCTCTAAATAGATATTTAAAAAGCAGGTCAGAATCTTATATACAACAAAATTCTTTATTTTCATACTAAATATTAAAATAGGCATATCTTAAACTTTATATATTAAAATTAATTAAAATTAAGTGATTTAAAATTCTAATTTCATCTACGCATTTGGGCTACAATTTTTATAAAGAGCTCCAGGTAGAAAAAATTATCTTAAATAAGAAAATCCTGATATAAGCTAAAAGTGGACATGATTTGGGAACGTCTTGGCTTTTGGAATTTTCCTGAAGGACTTCTTTAGCCTTAATAAACTATCTTAGATTATTATTTAAAAAAAACTTAATGAGGACGATTAGTTTTGTTTTATACGCGATGAATAAAAATATCCTTACAACATTTATATTAATTATAATAATAATGATAGTTTAAAGTATTTTTTGTTTAGAAATATATTAAAATAAAAAAAAATTATTTTTAATATCAACATACCAAAACGATATGAAAATATAAAAAATTTATTTTAAATAAAAAAATTAAAATTTAAAAAAAATATAATTTACACCGTATTCCAAAACATATTTTAGAAGTTTATCATCTTGTACATGTACACATTAAAGGCAATTAAAAAAGAGTTAAATGGATTTTAGCAAAGAAACATAAGATATAATTTATATATAATTAACTCTGCAAATATTTGACCTTGATGAAACCAGCTAGCTTCAATAACCATTAATTATAATTCAAAAGATCAGTAAATAAAGAGTTTTATTTTCGAAAACGAAATTGTTCTATGATTTGATTCCCTCTCAATTCTTTTGCTGAATTTCACACGCAACAGATTTGAATATCATCTGGAAAGCTTTTCTATGCACGACTTCAACTTTTGGGCATCTAGAAAGCCCTTCTCAGCTCCCACTGTAACCCTTAGGTTATCCACGTAGCTTACAATTGTTATGTTAAGTCTCTGCAACCCCATCAACACATGTTATATACTGTTTTGTTGAAACTTGATAAGTGATTAATTAAATTTGAGAAGTGATTGTAACATACCTGAGGATTGCCAGCAACGGCAAAGTACATGCCTTTGATTGGATGATTAGCCAAAGACATCTTTTCCACTGGTCCAATCATATTTGTTATTGTCATGCTTGCGTTCACCATTGTTTTATGAATGTATTGGGCTGCTACCTGAGACACATGATTGATTAATTGATATCATATCATTTTAGCAAGCATGCCTTAAATCAATAATTTAAAAAAAAGATATATTTTTAAGTTTTTTTAACAGTAATCGAGATGCATTATTAAATCAGTATTATTAAGGGATGTCAACTGAGAAAAACTTACAACAAAAAAACAAAAGCTAAACATGTCTATTAGAAAACAATAAACACTATTAAAATATCTTATCAAGTCATTGTCTTTATAAGTAAAACTGAGAGTACTCCCTTTAATATATTGAGCAAGACGGTGGAAAGTAAAATCAAAGTAGAATCGTAATGAATTTTTAAGTTATTACTACATCATGCATTTTAGGAGAATGAAAAGAATAAAAAATTGAAGTCTCAAAAGGTGTATTTGTGTAACGTTACCCTGCTACATAATTGTTATTATTATATATCTTTTTTTTTACGTGGGGTGTCCGGGCCAGCTTACGCGCACTACGACTAATCCATACGGCCCACTGAACATCCTGCAAGCCCAGTGAGCAGGTAAGGCACCGCGGGGGTGACAGGCGTGCATGGTGAGGTTCGAATCCAGGTGCGGAGGAAAGGGACAAACCCCTCCTATATATTATTATATATCTTTAATGACATGTAACAATAATTACATTTAATTGTGATATTTATTTACGGACAAGAGATGTAACAATAGTGCTAATTTTAGAGGCATTAATTTAGTATAAATGATTTTAGATCTAATTAATATCTATAAATATCCAAAATTGATATTATTTTAACTCCATATATGCAATTACTTTAAATTTCATCATAATATTTACTTACAAGATGCCACTGAAATTCAATTTTGTTGTAGAGACCTTATAGATAAGCTAGCATACCTCATGTCCTTTTAATTTCTTCATGAACTCAACGAATGCAGCAGTGAGATAGACAGCCAAAGAGCTTCTCTTTCGCTTGGTGATTTGCTGAGCTTTCCTGACAAATTCTATTGGATTTAACTCAGTACTGGCCACCAACTCAGGTAATTGGACATGTAAGAAGGCAAAATGGTTGCCCCATGGTGATTCTGCTTTGGGTTTTACCATTTCTTTTATTGACTGGTAACTACGAAACATTCTTGTGTTAAGCATCACTAATGCTGTACAATTTGAATGATCGCTTGACCCTTTGCTCATTTCTTGCATGTATAAGCGAGTTCCCAAGAAAATGGCTCCAGTAATAACATCATTTATTGTCTGATATATATCAAGAAAACCAAATTAAAAACTTGATGATGTAGAGAGATAAGAACAAAATAAAAGGAAAGGATTGTCTCATCAATCATTAGCCATCCCTTGTGTTAAAATTATCTCTACATGTAAACCAATTAGGTTTCATTTTACTTCCTTCAAAATTTATAATAATATAATCATGTTTAAAATTGTCTATGATTAGCAATGTATTTTCTTTTAAAACAATTTTAGATGGAGTTGCTTCTGGTTTTTTTACATGAAAATCTTAGCTTAAGTTTTATTAGAGCTTACAACCAATTTTTTTTATTTAATGGATTTTTTTATCAGAATTAACTTCATATTTTGCTTTCTTTTATTTTGGTGTGCATAGTGAGCTGGGAGATGGATAGAACTGTCTGCATTTCAATATTCTAATCCTACTCTTTTTTACCTTTCATGGGACTCGCTTATAAAATTTGGACTTATTCTGCCTAAAAATCTTCATGTAATTTGATAAGGAGATAGGATGATATATATATATATATATATATATATATATACATGGATAAGCTAAGATTTTCATGTGAAGAAAACGAAAGGCAACTCAATCTAAAAATGCCAATTCAATTGAATGGTTGAAATAATACGAAAGTTGATACCCTAGCTGTTAAGAAAAAAGAGAATTGATAATATAATCCTTATGTTTTTATCGATGTAATAACTTATAAGTTCATATAGTTTTTCGAAAACTATAATTTAGTCATTTGACTGTCTGTGATTGCCGATTCAGTAAGAACTCTAATGGTTTCTTAGCCAAAATGTTATTATTTTTGAAGAAAAACAAGTAAATAGTACTTGAAATTAAGTAAGCTCACCACACCAAGAGTAGCCTTAATTTGTTTAATTTGACCAAGAGAGAATGTCATTGAGGCATGAGCAATTGGACGAAACTCAATTCCAATATCTCCTGATCGGATTGGAGACAAGTCATCTTCAACTAAACTGCTCTTCAGAAGGCTTCCTAAAAAATCAGACACGGTATTGAACAGCAAAGAGAAAATCTGGGGCACAGTCTTAAAGATTGTACGATGATCACCAGATGTGTCTACGCGTGGCTGGACAGAAGGCAATGTCAAGGGAAGAGAAGGGTTATCAGCTCTTTGTGTTAGGAGATCCAAACATTCAAACACACACAAATTTACGTGGTTCGGCAACTTGCCTACTCCACGGAGCTACTGGTTTGTATTAATCAAGCTCAAAAGCAATACAAACAACAAAACAAGGAGGAGGAGAAAACTTCTCAACTCAACTCAACTCTCACCCTTAGCACGCTCTCTGTGTTTCTCTCTATCTCGTGGTCTATCTCAGCTATCAATACATCTTCTATTTATAGCTGAGGAGGGAGATGATTGTTCAACAATGGTGGGCAAGTTAGGCACCCACCATTTGACTAT
>NW_011500086.1:160146-164521 GCF_000495115.2 Populus euphratica
GATAGGAGGATATATATATATATATATATATATATATATATGCATGGATAAGCTAAGATTTTCATGTGAAGAAAACGAAAGGCAACTCAATCTAAAAATGCCAATTCAATTGAATGGTTGAAATAATACGAAAGTTGATACCCTAGCTGTTAAGAAAAAAGAGAATTGATAATATAATCCTTATGTTTTTATCGATGTAATAACTTATAAGTTCATATAGTTTTTCGAAAACTATAATTTAGTCATTTGACTGTCTGTGATTGCCGATTCAGTAAGAACTCTAATGGTTTCTTAGCCAAAATGTTATTATTTTTCAAGAAAAACAACTAAATAGTGCTTGAAATTAAGTAAGCTTACCACACCAAGAGTAGCCTTGATTTGTTTAATTTGACCAAGAGAGAATGTCATTGTGGTAGGAGCAATTGGTCGAAACTCAATTCCAATATCTCCTGATCGGATTGGAGACAAGTCATCTTCAACTAAACTGCTCTTCAGAAGGCTTCCTAAAAAATCAGACACGGTATTGAACAGCAAAGAGAAAATCTGGGGCACAGTCTTAAAGATTGTACGATGATCACCAGATGTGTCTACGCGTGGCTGGACAGAAGGCAATGTCAAGGGAAGAGAAGGGTTATCAGCTCTTTGTAGACATGAAAGAAGAGCCCCCATAAGAGAGTAACCATCTCCAATTGCATGGTGGATCTTGAATATTACAGTGCCTGCTGCATTACTTGTGGGGTATTTTATTAAATGAATTTCCCATAAGGGTTGGCTTTGTGGAAGTTGTAACATTGACAGTTTTGATAAGTAATCTTCAAAGTACTCGTCATAAAATTGTGGTGACATTTCTTCTGGGAAAATGGGGACATAAACATGGTCTTCGAGCTTTACTTCCACCCTCTTCCATCTTTTTTCTCCATTCTCATCAATAACCTGTGTCCACGTTTTCACTATTTGAGTCAAAGATTACTCATCCAAAGAAGAATAAAATTAAAAAGCACAGTTTTCTAGTGAGAAATATATTCGAGGCATAATGCATTAATTGATCCAAAGAAGAGTAGGAGAAACATATCTGCTATATCTCTTTTTATAGTATAAAAAACAGAATTTTACAAGGACTGAGATTGTTATTTGTTGAAAAAGATATAGTACTGCAGCATGTCTTTGAACAGACAAAAATGTAGTTTTTTCCCGTAAAGAAGAAAAAGTAAATATACACATGTTCATACACTTGACAGAGGGGGGGGGAGAGAATGAGAGTACCATGATGGAAGAGAAACGTGGGTTGATGGGGAGAAAAACATCCCTGACCAAAGGGATAGTTTTTGAGTCATCAATGGGAACTTCAGTCTCCAAAACAACAAGAACGGAGACGTTTAGAGCTGAGCTGTTTAAGTACTGTGCAGAAGGACTCACGGGCTCTAAAGCGTCTTCTTCTTTCTCCAAGACCATATCGTTTTCGTTTTGTTTTTCAGTAACGAGAGATGGAGAACCTGAATAACTTTTGCTGTATATCAGTACATACTTCACATAAATATATATAGTAATATAATATATAGTAATATACTTCACATAAATATATATAGTAATATACAATTTATTTATTTCAAGACCGAGGACATGTGTGTCTATTCGTACGAGTTATGGTGCGTGACAATTGTGTATTTCATCTTGCTATCTTTTTTCTTATGACGAACTTCATGTGATTTAAAAATCAACCAGTAAATTTACTGCTGATCTGTTGTGGGATGGATTAAAAAATATTTTTTAATAAAAAAAATACAAGCACAGTCATATAAATTTTTTAGCTTTAAGAAATTTTTTTATTATGAACTAAAAAGTTTGGGCAAATAAATGTTAGAAAAAAAATATTGATGTAAATAAAAAATTAAATTGAGAAGCTGAAAAATAGATGTTGTTGTAACCTAATTTGGATTCACTAAGATTTTCTCGAATGTTATTTTATTTGATTATTCATAACAAAAAAACAAAAAAAAAAGGTAATAATAAAAAAAATGAGTTTAAAATATATTTTCTCGAGTCAACCGCATCTTCCGGTCAAAACCGAGTCCACCGGGTCAATACGGGTCCCACCATGTCGACCGGGATGAAAAATGAGTTTCAGGCTATTTTTTGTCAAAACTCTTATTTTTTGTCAAAAAACCCGGTCCACCGAGTTGATATCCATATAAAGATTTTTTCGGTAATTAAAATTGATTTTTAGTGGAAAAAGAAAAGAAGAGAGATTCAAATCTGAGAGCTACTATTTGATACTCTTTACTTTATTTCCTACTTTTTCTTCACGCGAGTAAGATATTGATTTAAAAAAAAACAATTTGAAAAATACCAAAAATATTATAACCGTTAGATCAAATAGTGTTTAAATCTGGGCCTTTGATTTAATAGGATACAATAGGGCTTATCATACTGGATTAAAACCCAAATCCATCTTAACCCTTAAAATAATCTGTCATTCGATCCTGTTGCGTCATGTCATCAGGTGTACCAAATACTCAGTGCACCGCGCCACACCGGATCATAACTCAGCCCATCCAGACCATCCGATCAACTTGCAGATCAAACCAATGACAGCCGCCGGATCAGTTCCAGCCCATTCAGACCGTCCGATCAACTTGCAAATCAAGCCCATCACAGCCGCACGATCAGCTCATCCGCAATCCAACGGTTCACAGATTTCAGACGCACCGGTGCACCATACTCGCGTTCACACCGTAGCAAATCTCAGACTCTCTCTCCTGTCGCTGACGATTCTCTCTCTCATCGAATCTTCTATTTCCAGCCGTTTTAAGCTGAAAAAACACCACAGAAAGGTGCATCGTCCCCTCTGAAGCAAAACTCCGGTAGTTTTACGTGTTTTCATCGCTGAATCTGGCCGAAAAAAGGCCACGACAGTCATCGGCCAACTAGAGCTTCAAATCGACGATTCTTCCTTATCAGCCATCAATAGAAGACGAGACCACCGCCATCAGAATCCTCGCCCTCAAATCTACCAGAATCAACCATATGTTGGCCGGAAGCTCATTGGAAAATTTCACTGCCTCCAACAGTAACCGCGCGTAAGGCACACATGCCGCCAGTGGCATTTTCATAAATTTCTGAGAAATCCGAGGGTATTTCAGTCTTTTACCTATACAATGGCACTCGGGTAATTTTTTATGGTATTTTTTATATTTGTATATATAAATACTTGTAAATTTTTTTTGCATGTAAAAAAAAACAAAAAAACTAAAATAAATTTAAAATAATTAACGACGCGGTTCCAACACCCATTTTATCATGTCACTGTTCATGGGTTCAAAACCCAATTCTCAAGTATGGATATACCTATTTTTCAATGATATCAAAATAAGTTTTGTTTTATAAAATAAATATTATTTGTCGACACATCTCTTTTATTTATAGAAAAGGACCGATATCAAAATTTTTAATACCAAATATGGATTATGTCCATTATTATTTCTTTTGGTAAATCAGACGCAAATCTTTCTTTTAGGGACAAACATCGATATTTTAGACAAAGTCTCTTAGTTTTAGAGACTGATATCGTTTTTAACGTATCTCCTATTTTTAGGGACCGACGTTAACCATCTTAAATTTTTTGCAAATAAGCTCAAAGTATAATAGCATTTGAATCAAAGAAAAAACACACAAGTAAGGGCAACCTTTCTCTGAAATGATGTTTTAAGGATGGTGTCTACCTTCCCTTAATCATAACTAACCTAATACCTGAATCTCTGAGACCAGTGTCTAATTTTGGATTTCTAGTTCCCTCAAATTACTAGATGGCGACTCCAATAAAATCTTTATTTCCCCCGAGAAAAAAAAACATTTATTTTTTTTGTTAAATAAAACAAAAAAGAGTAGAGCCGTCGCCCGACGTCCTGTAGCGACAGATGTAAATAAAGATTTTATGTCATTAAGACTTATTTTAAAAAAATTATTTAATCATATATAAATATTTTTTTAAGAAAAAATATAATTTAAGTTCATTATAAATAAGATAATTTGCTACTATAATCTCTCTTTTTTTATCAATCTATTTTTTTTAGTAAAAAATACAGTGATTAGTATAAATATTCAAAAGATTTATAAAGATAAAAAATTATTTTTTAATTAAAGTCTCTTTATTTTGTTAATGGGATTCCTTTTTTGGGGTCAAATTTGAACACACAATCCTTTACAGACAATTAAGCATTGTTTCAGATGCCCAGCTTTTAATGAATTAATAAATTAATGATGCTGAACTCTTAAGTATTCTTTTATAAAGCTGACGTGTCAGGCACGTAGGCACTGTGGGGTCCACCTAATCTGACGTGGCAGATCCGCGGAGATTTTCTACTGGCGGGGGGTTGGG
>NW_011500086.1:165208-192034 GCF_000495115.2 Populus euphratica
TATATATATATTAGTTAGTTTTTAATATTAGAAATAAGGGCGTTCAAACTTAATATTTGTTATGATAAATGATTTATTTAAGGAAAAATTACCATAATCCTTCTATAATTTAGTCATTTTTATCTTCATTATTTTCTCACTAGATCATATCATTTCATAATAATTAAAAATCATTCAAAGATTAAGATAAGATCAATTGTTGTCGCAACTATTAATGCACCATACAAGTACACGACTTCCATACTATATCTCATAATAAAGTAAAATATATTATATTGTTTTAGTCTTCTACTTTTCTTTTCTTTTTTTGTAAAAAGCAGTTTAAATCATCGATCATTCCGTAACATATTTTTTATGATAATTAACTTGAAAATTGTTGTTATTCATTTCCTATAGATTTTAGAGAAGTTTATGGAAAATTGAACTATTAGAATCTGTATGCCTTTATGCACATAGTTAAACATCTCAACTCCTTGTAAATTGATTATCGTAGTTTTGGAATAGAAAGTTCCTATCGATGAACTAATGTTGAGCTACTTCAAAAGTATGTGCAGTGATGTTTTTAATTCACTAATTAGTGCATGCTGCTTTCCTTGTTGCCTAAGACGTCCAACTTTTAATGTATGAATGTGTGTAAAGTTATTACTAATGCCCAACCCATTGGCAGCTTGGTACCTTCTTTCCAAATGGTCAAGGGTGTGTGTTTTGAAAACATGGCCTAAATTATAATTTAAAAACAAAATAATTTTTTTATTTAAATTTTTTTATACTGTTTTAGCGTGTGATGTTAAAAATATTTTTTAAAAAATAAAAATATATTATTTTAATATATTTTTAAATAAAAAAACTTTAAACTGGAATAATATCATATTGCTAAAGACAAAATAGGACGTACAACTTTTAATTCATTAATAAATTAACGATGACAAACTCTTTACTTCCTTTTAGTTTTAGGCCTAACATCCCTGTTGCTGAGACGCACATCCAGCAATTAATGTATTAATTAATGAGCTGAACATCTTTAAATGTTTTAATTGCAAGAGCTGACTTCTAAACTCGGTTTAGTTAACAAAAACTCTAACACATATAGGTTTTTTATGGTACTAGTAGATATATTTTATTGTAAATTTACATAGATGAGAAAAAAAATGAAAAATGATTAAATTGAGAAAATTAAAAAAATAACTGAAAAAATTGAACTGTAAAGAAAAAAAACCGATTAAAATTTTAAAAAACTAGCCGATTTGGTTCGTTTCAGTTTTGGTTTTTCAAGAAAAAATCAAAAAAACAAATAAAAACTAAGTCAAACTAGAAAAAAACCGAGTCAAAACCGAAGAAACCGAGCCAAAACAGGAGAAACCAATCCAAAATGAAAAGACTAAGCCAAACCGATTTAAACCGGTTTTGTCCTAAAAACATAATCAAACCGAACCAAAACTAGTCTGTTTGAACTGGTTTCGATTCTGTTTCAGTTTTTTTTTAAATTCGATTTGGTTACTTTTTTATAAAAACCAAACCAAACAAAAAATGATTACCCTATAAAAAATAATATTATGGTATCAAAAGTACTTTAATTTTTATAATTGGTTCATTAATTATTAAAATATTGTTTAGGTGTATGTTAGTATTTTCTATTTTTTACATAGTAAAAATATAGTTTTATCTCTAGATTTAACCATTTCTTAAATTGTTGTTCACGGGTGTTTTAGTCTTTTAAAAAAAATTGAAATGGTTAAAATATTTATTTACTTCTAAAAGCAAAAAATATTGAGTTGTTGATGAATGGATTTTTTATTTTTTGCACTTTAAAATATAGTAGAAATATTATTATATCTTTATAAAAAATAAAAATCAAGGCATGTGTACAAAGATATTTGTGTACTTTTAATATATTTGTTTTTTGTAATTTTTGTGTTCTTAAAGGGGCATTATGATATTTCTACTTTGGGAAACAATATTTATACTAAAAGGGTGCTAATTGTAACATTCATACGCCAACACGTAGAAGTTGTTCATAGTGTTTGAGCGATGCATGGAAACTCATTTAGTGGTCAAACTTGCCTTTCTGTCGTATCATTGAATACACTGATGTGTCCTCTTATTAATAAGGGAACACTTGTCAGCGTATCATATCGGTTTCTTGTTAGTGATCGTTTTTTTTGTTTTTTTTCTTCTTTTCTCTTTCATCCAAAAAAAGTACACCTCTGTTTTTTTTTTTATATATATTTCTAATTTTAGTCCCCTTTCTTCTTTTCTCTTTCATCCAAAGAAAATACACCTCTGTCTTTTTTATATATATTTCTAATTTTAGTCCCTATATTTCTTATTGTTTATTGTCATTCTTGGTCCTGTTATAAAAGTTTTAGTTATTGAATTATAATTTTTCATAAATTATTTTTTCTTATTCAGTCCTTATTTTTTTTATTTTTGATTGTTTTCCCTTAGCTGTTTTGTTAAAGTTTTCTTGATTTCTAATTTCATCCATCAATCAAAGTTTATATTCTTTATTGTTTTCAATTTAACCATTATTATTTTGATTTATTTTTTCTTCTGTTAAATTTTAATTGTTTTTAAATTAACCCTCCAATTTAAATTTTTTTTTATATCCTTTAATTTATTTTTTATTTCGATTTTTCTCCCTTATTATTTTAATCACCATTTTTTGAGGTTTTTTTTTCTTTTTTCATCCTTCAAACTTTGATTTGATAGGGGAATGGATTTTAAAGCTTTTTCATTTATGATGCTTCCAATATATTAATATGGGTAACGAGTTTGATAAATTCATGTGGTTTGAGATCCTTTTTTTTCAATTTCTTTTTAGCACTCACATTATTATTTTTTTAAAAAATAGTTTTGTGATTATCTTCAATTTCTACTCTATCGATTTATTTTTGTCTCATGGCCTATGCCATGGGTTTTACAGACTTTTTTGAATATTTTTTTAAATAATTTTTTTTGTATTTAACTTTTGAATAATTCCTTTTATTTTATACATGTGAGCTTTATTTTATAAAAAAATATTTATTTTTAAATAATATTTCTTATATGTTTGGTCATGCATAATGTTTTCAGTTTCATATCTATATTTTTATTTCTATTTCTATTATCTTTTATTGATTTAATAAACAAATTTAGTAGACATAAATAAGTAAATATCTCATTTTGCAATGTTATAACTTGATATTGACCCCATTTGTTTTTATTTTAAATCTTAAAGGGAGGTTAAATTTGGAATTAAATGATCGAGGACTAATTTTGATCAAGAGAGTGATTTTTCAACTTGTGAAAAAAATATGGACTATAATGTGTTTTTACCCTTTTCTCTCTTGATTTTCAGTTAAAAAAAAGATATGATAATTTTAGTTATCTATTTTCAAATTTAATTTTAAATTATAATCAAATTTAAATCTAAAAAAAATAAGTTTGTTTAAGATTTTATTTTTTATATGCTATAGAACTTCTGTATTATAAATATAGATTCCAGTGCATATAAAAAAAAAAAAAACAGACGGAGAGAACAAAAATAACTTGCCTTTGCTTCTTGATTTTCCCAGTCACAAGTCCAGCACAATACATCCATCACACTCCTTAAAAAAAAATGAGAGAAAAGCAAAGAGAAATAGTAGTAGCATAACATTTACGGGTATGTTTTTCCCATTTATTCCTTCGAATATGATTAGAGTCTGTGTTTGATGAGGTCAGTTGGTATTCTAAGTGTATATTCAGAGCATGAGATGCTGTTCGCCTGTTCTTGCACTCCTCATTTTAAAATCGCAAGCTTAATAAAATCCCGGTCCCTAACACACACACACACACACACACACAGGACTACTAAAAAAATCATTCTAGAATGTTTTTAACATTGCAAAAAGAAAAAAGGTTTTTGTTTCAGTATTTTTCTTCCTTTTTTGCATTGGTTCATGCACAACCCACACGTAAAAGAAAAATGAAGATATCTTTGTCCTTGGTCAATACGGCAGTTCAGTATGTTGAAAAGGGTAAAGGCAAAATTCTTTTTTTATTTAAAAAAAAAAAAGTTTTGCATGTGGCAAAGTACTTTAAAAAATAAAATCACTGTGGTATATTCGGACATTGCATATAAGAAAAAAAACCTTTGGTTTTCATGAAAAAAAAAATCTAAAAAGTTTTGCATGCTTAGGAGATAACTTCTTTTAGCATTTGTTTTTAGAAAAACAATACAAAAATATTTTGCTTGCATTTTTTAACTTTATAACAAATTTATGAAGTTCACTTTGCCAAAGTTAAAGGCCTATGGGGTTGACACTATATATTTAGTTTATTTCATTGGCAGTAGATGGGAAAATTTATATCAACTAATATAATTGAAAATATACTCAATATTCACTAGTATCAAAGTTATAAATATTAACACTAAAATCAAAAATAATTTTAAAATCCTAATATTCATTGATGTAATAATTGAAAAATCATTCATGTTCTTCATGTAGAACCAACAAATATTAAAGTTGAAAGTATTTGTATTTGAATATTCAATAATACTAGAGTCAAAAATATTATAGGTAAACCATAAAAAACATAATACAACAAATTATTAAGGGGTGATGGTATCTTTTTTTACCTAATAAATATCATACCATGGAATTGTTGTTAACCAATTAGGATTCTTCCTAACCATAATATTAAATAGCGACTCCTTATATTTTTTTTTTTAAATTAAAGGTTGTTGCTATGTCAAGTGCGACATGCAGGATCAAATATCTTAACCTATATTCATCTCTCAATTCTTCTAGTTTATCTTTTGATTATTTTTAATAATTTTTTTATTTACATAAATGATTATTGGTTTTTTCGTTAGATGCTTGTATGAGCTTTTTAATTTATACTTTGAATTTTTTTAGAAAATAGCATGTGTCACGCTTGGATATCATAGCGACTTTTAAAAATTTCTCAAAAGACAAAAAGAACATATATCTAACATCTTTTTTTTTAAAAAAAAAAGATATAGTTTAAAAAGTAGTCACCTAGTATTATGATCAATAAAAACCCTAACTAGTTAACAGAAATTCCACGGTACAGAACTAGTTACGTGAAAGAGAAAATATTATCATCCGTTAAGCGTTCTATCTGAAACAGGTTGCATTACTAGTCTTGTCTTAAATTCCTGAGATTTTTTTTTTCTATTCTTATAGTCTTCCTATAACATTCCTAGCTCTGGTATTAGTAAATATTCACCTATGAATATTTACCACTCTAATGTTAGTAAATATTGCATAACCTGAAAGGTACAATATTCTTAACTCTAGTGTTAGTGAATAAATCTGTAAAATTTAGATTAAAAAAAAAGAACTATATTTTTATTATGATTTTTAAATTTTTTTAGAATATTTTTTTATTATGATTTTTAAATTTTTTTAGTTAATTTTATTTTTTTAATATTAAGCTAATTAAAAATTATAACTGTTGATTTCCTTATAAAACACTACGCATTGCTATAGTGTTTCCCTATATGGTTTTTTCCTTATGTTTTTTTTTTGTTTTGATTTTTTAAGTGTGAGGAGCCCATAAATAAATAAATAAAATATCAAATTTTTTTTGAAATTTTCTTATATTTAAAATAGATTAAAAATTTGAAATTTTCTTATATTTAAAATAGATTGTTTAGCTAGATATTAAAATAAAAAAAATAACATAAACAAAATAAAGAAAAGAGGGTGTGTTTTATAAAACAAAAAAACAAAAAAAAACTTTAGGCCGAAGCAACTGGGGTCAGCTGGGCCTGAGCCCCAAACCCGGCCCGTCCCAATCTTTTTCGTATTTTAGGCTGCATCTAGTTTTCTCTGCCTTTTCTTTCTGTTTTTTCCTTTTCCTTTTCTTTTTCCTCTCTTTTTTCCTCCCCCTGTGTTGATCTTCGGTTGGCCTTTAATAGGAGGTGGACTCCTAATCGGGGACTTGGTGTTTTGGTGGGACAAAAACATCGACAGTCCTGCCACTGTGAACTGTCGATGACGGGTTGCCTAGACGCTCCATGACACGTCAAGGCATGATGGGGAACTGGAACCAAGCTGAATTCTCATGGTAAATGAACTGGTCCTGGCAATATTTGGTCTTGGCTGGGCTGGTTTTCCATTTGCTTTTTCCTTAGCTCGGTCGGCTCTGTTCCAAGGAGGAAGAGGATGAACAGTCCTCCCAGGAACGATGTCGTTTCGTAGGCTGGAATGGGCAATTTCAATTTGCCTCCCGAAGGTATCTCGTAATTGAGTTCCTGCCCTTGGAAAGTTTCTTTTCATTTCTTTTTAATTTGGTCCCTGCATCAATGACAATTGGACCCCTGCATTTTGGCGCCATTTACAAAATGATACTTGGTTTCTAATTTAATCAATTTAATTCTTAACTCTTTAATTTTTAATTTTTTAAAAATTACCCCTGAAAAAATCAATTAACTTGACTCTTTAATTTTTAATTTTGTAAAAATTACCCCTGAAAAAATCAATTAACCTCCACATAGTGCTCTTGGTCCTTGCACTTTAGTTTTTTGCAATTTTAACATAAATCAGTCTAGAATTTTAATATTTCTTCAATTAAACCCTGATTTCATTAATTAAACTAATTGAAAACTTAATTAAGTTCCAAAACTTATCATTTTTTCAATTAAGCTATTGATTTCATTAATTAAACTAATTTAAAATTTAATTAAGTCCCTAAACCTATCAATTCTTTTAATTTCTACTAAAATTGACTTTCAAATTTATAGTTTCATCTTGGTTAGCTCTCAAGACTTTAACTTTGTGTTGTCTTGACCAAAACTTTAAATTATTCTTCATTCATTTTCATTTTTGTTTGATGAATTTTTGTTGTTAAAAATTAGGTTATGAAAACATGCATGGCAAAGGTTTTTAAAAAAAGAAACATTTATAGCATGCAAGTTAAATAGCTAGTTTAATCCTTAAAATACATATAACTTTTAAGTTATACAATAATATTCTAGATGCCAACTAACCGTCTTTACTCAAAGAGCTTAAATTGTTAGGTGATATTGTATAAATGATTTTATACAAGTTTTTTAGCATATTTTCTCAAATAATAGTTCTTTGAGCTTGAAAATTATATAGATCCATCATTAATTATCTTATACTTAATTTCATTAATTTAATTATAAAAAATAAATATAATGATTTTCCAGACTACTTGATTATTAAAACTTTGATACCATAAGTTTTAGATTTAAAATGTTTACCTAACAGAAAACTTTGATAAATTGTAGAGCCTCATAGTTATAATTCTCTATTTCTTAAACAAATAAGGCTTTTAATGTCATTTTTATGAATTAATAAATTAAAATAATTAAAATTAATTTTGCAAAACTTAATAAAAGTTATATTGGTATAGCCTTCAAATTTGAAAAAATTTAGAAACTAAAAGTCTAAGATTCACAAGTAGGATAATTCAATTCATAAACTTCTTTTAACATTAATGAAATAACTAATGAAACTAAGGTTGTAAATTTTAATTTAGTAAAATGAAAATAATGTCTCGACCCACCTTCTTTTAACATTAATGTCTCAATTATTGTAAACTTGTAGTTCAAACCAAGCCAGCAATTACTAGTCATTTAGGCAATTATATGAGAACAAATTCAAGCTAAGACGATCAAAATTTGTGTTAAGATAACCCAATTGAGGGATAAATTGAATTTCATCAAGCAGATGCATGCAACTCTTACTAGTACTTATGTTTCACCTTGTTACCCCCTAGTTTCGATTAAGATCTACATTCACCTCCTCCTTTAGCTTATGCCCATTAAATAGATAAATTGTATTTCATAATAATTTTAAATTAATAATACAAATTTTATTTATTAAAAAAACATAATTGCGTTTAGTACCAACAAAATTATTGATGAAATGTGAAATACCAATGAAATTACCAACAGACTACTAATGAAATTACCAACAGACTGAGCCCCTAAGAGAGTTCAAGAGAGTTAAAAAAATTATAAAATTTGTCATTGTTAGATGTAATTATTTAATGGAGTGATTTCATTAATAATATGTATGTCACATATGTGCGACATCAAGACAATCATCTTCCAGGATCAAGATCATTGGCAATGATATAGTTGGAAAGAACAAAGATCTCAGTAAAAAAAAAAAGGAGGGAATGAGAGTCTCTATCTAATATTTTAGTTATTAGAAACTATATATTGTCTTAAAATTTAAGTAATGGGACTTTTTGTGTTACGAAAAGGTATTAGTATCCCTAATACATCTTACTTAATGTAAGCTGCATTATTTATTTGTATGATATAAATTAAGATAATATTATGTTTTCTAATTAATGGTTTGTTTAAAGTTTAAGAAAAGTCCTCATTTATAAGAAAGTTCTTATTTTATCAAGTTAAAAGCCTAACATTTCTAATGTCAATTTTAAAAAATAAAAAAATTTAAAAAATATGCTATCTTTTTTATTTAATATCAAAAATATATCTTACATATAAGTTTATAATCTTGCATATTAAAATAGAGAAAAAAAATTGAAATGTAGACCAAAATCCTTTGAAATTTTACAAACTTATTATAAAATCTATGTAATATTTTAAAACATGTTAAAATATTTTAGATTTTTTTTAAAAAAAAAAACTTAAATAGCTTTAGTATTTTTATCCATATGCAAAGAAAAAAACACTTTTTTAGACTTTATTTGGCAAAAACTTATTTTTCTTTGTATAAAACTACAACAAATAAGCTTAAAGAGTGTTTGTCAAACACGCCTTTAAAACATGTTAAAACACCTGAAAGGAACCAACAACATGGACCCCAAAGCCCTTTTAACAAAAAACTATAGCAAGCCAACAAGGTATGAAACCCTTTGACCCTTTATTTATTTTTTTTACTTGACTCTATCGAGTTAACTTGAAATTTTTAGTTCCATCATAAATTGAACCAAAAATTCTATTTTGAACTGAAAAGCAACCCTAAAACAAAACTAAAGCAAAAAAAAAAAAAGGATTAAACACCCAAAAAAAATAAAAACTCAAAAATTCTTAAACAAAATAGATCAAATATACAAAAAGAAAAAACACCTGAAAGGAACCAACAACATGGAACCCATACAAACCACATTTGGTTAAAATAAAAGCACTTACATGTCAAAAAACATGCGAGCATCAATGATCTAACATCCACTCTCAAGCCTAGAAATGAGTTTTTTTGGCTTCTAAAACATGCTTATTTTATCACAACAAATCACACTAGAAAAAAATATCAAAACATCAACATTAAATATGAGGTATCAAATCCAAAAACTAACATCCTAAAAGAGCCTACATGTTCATGCAATAAAGATTCAAATTGATTTTCTAAACCTGTTTATGAATAAGCCTGGAAAACTCAGGATAAACATCTTTGCTTTAACATGCATGACTTATGCAAAACAAAAACTAAAACAACATTATATATATATATATATAACAACTTTAATATATCAAAAATACAAAAAAAAAACTTCAAAAGAACATCATTAAATAAAATAATACAATAATAAAGAAGTGAATGCAACATCATTTGCTAAACTTTCTAAACCTCTTTTCTATTCTTGTAACTATAAATGTAAAACAAAATAAATATAAAAACAAGCTATAAAGGACTTGCTTTTAGGTCTGTGATGTATACTTAGAACAATTGCTCTTTCTTCGCTTTTTTTTGGGAAATATTGCCTCACAAACTTACAAAACTTAAGAAAACTTTTGTTTAAGCTTTTAGGCCTCTACTTTTATATTTCTTATTGATATTTCTCTTATTTCTCTTATTTTTCCTTATCTTTTTCTTTTTTCTTTCCTCTTTTAAGCCACCTTTTTTTTGTCTTAAAGGGGGTATGCATATGGTTTTGTTAGGGTTTTGTGAGGTCTTATATTTATCTATGACCTTTTGATCTTGATAGAAGTGTTATAGACCCTTGATAAGAAATAATTGGTGACACTTTGTATGTGAACACACAAAAATCAAATTGTTTTTTGCATAATGGTTGTATTGTTGGGGCTAACTGAGTTGCCCACTTACAAAGCTCGTTAAAACAATTCTAATGTCATTATCACTTGAAACCAGTTGAAGTTGGTAAAGGAGGGTGCATACCTTTCATTTGGATCTAAACTTGCTTAATGTAAATGTTTGTAACTCCATATTTATGCATTTGAAGTTGTCACCTCAATCATCCAAAAATGTCAAAATAGAGGTACAAACTGACGAACAATATGTCATTCTCCTTCTCTTCATTAAGTCTGAATGACACGTCATTTAGGATTTTTAATTTGGGATTTGGTAAAATTCAATCAAATTCTTATTCTTCCAATTACTTTTAATTGTGCTCGTAATGACCCTCAGACTTTTAATTTCATACAATTTTACCCTTGTCAAACTCAATTGTCAGCCCTAAAATTGACTACTATTTTAATTCTAGTTCTTGATTCTGAATTTGTGTATTTTGACCTTTAATTAATTAATAAACTTTTAATTTTTTCAATTTAGCCCTTGATGTGGTCAATTTCAGCCTTTGTATTTGCACGTTTTTTTTTAGTTTGGTCTTTTGTTTTGGATTTATTCAATCAAGTTCATAATTGCCTATCAAACTTTAATATTTATGCAATCAAGCCTCTGATTTGATTAAATTAACTCTTATAAACTGCAATTCAATCCTCATACTTTAATTTCTTCCAATTAAAGTGTAATTTGACTTCAAAAAAATAATTTATCTTATAATTAAGTCCTTAATAAATACAATTAGACACTGAAAAATTCTATTTGAGTCCTTGAACATTTAATTTTTAATTTTCTTCCTCAAATTGAATTTTCCATTGCCAATATGGGCTTTATTAGTCAAAAATACATTGTTAAATTTTTCAATCTTGTACATTTTAATCTTCCTCAACATGTATTTGACAATTCCTTAGGTGTTCAAGAATATTTTTCTCACTGATATTTTTTTTTTATTTTCTATATTTTTCTCATTGATATTTTTTTTATTTTCTTCCAATATATTTTAAATTTTGTATATATTTTTTTAATTTTTTTATATAGGGGCTTAAAAATAGATAACAACAGATACCCTTTATTTACAATACTTACAAAGCAAAGGCTTGTCAAATGCTTTGTCTAGTAAGTTTGTAAAGACAAATAAATTATTCTTCAAAACTAATCTTCTTAATGCTTTTAGTTTGGTTAATTTATCTTTGCAACAATCCCCTTCAATCAAGAATTATAACCACACTGTTTATAGCTCAATTAACCTCAATTTCAATCTGGAAATTCCCTTTAACCAGAACCAAAATATCTATTTATAGCTCGATTAACCTGAAATCTCAATCTAGTGATTCCTTTTAACTAGAATCAAAATCTTTATCTACAACTTAGTTACTCCAAAATTTTAATATGGTGATTCCCTTTAACCAAAACCAAAATATTGCAGCTATGAGGAAAATTATATGCTCATAACTATTCTCCTACATAACTAATTTTTTTTCCAGCTTAGTTGACCTAAAATCTTGAATCTCAACGATCCTTTAATTGGGACTTTCAAAGGGTGTCTTTAACTATTTTAATTGACAAGGCTAGCTAGATTTTCTAAAGACATGGTTGAATTTCTTGGTGCTTTTTGATTGCAGAGTTAACCTATCTTTCTTAATGCAGTGTTGTGTTGATACTTCACAATCATGAGATTTAAAAACTTGGTACTTTCTAATTGCATGGTTAACCTGATCCTTCTTAATCATGAGATTGATCTTCTTCTTTTCTTGAGAACTTTCTAATAATAGGGTTCTTTTCACTTTTCTTTCTAATTGCAAGGTTTAAATTTCTTGGTGTTTTCTAATTGCAAGGTTGACCTGAAATTTTCCAATCACAGGATTTGAAAACTTGGTACTTCCTAATTGCAGGGTTAACCTAATACTTGCCGATACTTGGTACTTCCTAATTGCAGGGTTAACCTAATACTTGCCGATAACAGGGTTTGAATTTGATGTTTTCTTATTAGAGAGTTAACTTGATACTTATTGATTGTGGGGTTTGAATTTGATATTTCTTGATTGTAAGGTTTACTTGATACTTTTTAAGAACACATGTGAAGAAGAATGAAAATCCAACTTATGAGCATGAAATGGATATAAAATGGGAAAACAAAGACACAAAAGTATACAGAAAATTATAATTAAGAGTACAATAAAACAAACACTCAAAGGAAGATTTATTTTGGAGAATAAGAGTAGACACGCGAGAGATTTATTTTGAAAAATAAAAATAAACATATAATTAGTAAGGTATATTGATGATTCAAAAGCATAATTCTAGAATTGTAGCGTGCAATACATTGCCTAGAAGAATCAGACCAGTATCCACAATGTGCCAATGTAATGAAAAAAACAAAAAACAAAAATAATAAGTAAAGCCCTACCAAAGCCCGTTTCTCCAAAAAGAGAGAGAGCTTTAATTAACACTGAATTTGAGTTAAGTGCATGGCGAAGAGTCTAAGTCGTGTAATTTGGACGGGTTCACAAGCGGCGTGGCATCTTCGTGTGGCGGCCGAGGCGGTGCTAGTAGCGGCCAAAAAACAGAAGAGGATGTACAGGAGGTTATCAGAACTAGGGGCAAGTAGAGGGAGCGTATCAAAGACGTTACATGAGTTCATATTGGAGGGTGGGAAAACAAGAAAAATCAATCTCACAGCTTGCATCAAAGAGCTCCGCATGTACGGTAGGTTCAACCATGCCATTAAGGTAATGGAGTGGATGCAGAAGAGGAAAACGAACTTTTCACATGCTGATCATGCAGTTTACCTAGATCTTACAGCAAAAACCAAAGGGTTTGCTGCAGCGGAGAATTATTTTGACAACCTCCCACCATCTGTGCAAAATCATGTTACTTATTCAACACTTCTGAACTGTTACTGCAAGGAACTTATGTCTGAAAAGTCACCGACTCTTTTTGAAAAAATGGACAACATGAAGGTGTGTAGCTCAAACTTTATATAAGGTACTTTCGGTTAATGTTTCAAGATAAAAATATAAAATATAAAATGAAAAAAAATATACTTGGTCCTATATCTTAGTTATTTTCAGTTTTCCTTCTTTTTTCTGGTCTTTTTATTTCTGTTATAACAGTATAGTACTGATTTCTTTTTCTTTTTTCCATATTCTTTTCCTTTATTTCTCTACGTCATCAGTTTCTTTTTATTATTATTATTATTATTATTATTATTATTCTATGTGGGCATGTCTTTCTTCAGCTATTAGTTTTATGACCTTTTCAATATACTTTAGATGTTATCCCAAAAAAATATGTTTAGTTAAATGGATAAAAACAAAAATATGAAAATAAATATGTTTTCAAATCAATTTTAAATAATTTTTTTAAATACAAAAGACAGGAAGAAGATGTCTCAATTGTGTTTGTTTTCTGATAATGACCGATAGTTATATTGAAAAGTAGTTGTTAGATATTTAAAAAATAATTGAACATTTAATAGAAAGAGTTGTTACACAAGGAACAATACATAGGAATAATTACGTTTGTTTCTTGTATCATGAGACGTTATCTAAACTCTACCTAAAAAACATTAAAAATTAATTTATGACTTTCTGATAATTGAGTTTATATGGATATAATGGACTAATATTATCATGGTTGTCACGGATATATAATGTGAATGGATGAATAGCATGTGATTGATTTGAAACATATAGAATTAATTTATATAATAATTTCTCGAATCAAATACTATTACAACTTACATTAATTTATCCATATAATAATTTTTTGGATAAAAAATATTCCATCTCACATATGTAATTAACCCTTCAACCTTTTTCAAGCCATAGGGTTAGTTCTGCTTTCTTTTATATACTTGGCAAAGCAATACCCTTTACATTTCACAAACAATCTTCGGTGAATAGAGAACAAGAGTTGGGTCTTAAAACTAGAAATGGAGATTGTACAGGATCAAGAAATATCAGAACCTGTGAGTCCTTCAGGACAATTTCTGAGCAGCTCTATTCTATCACTCTCTATCATTGCTGTTATGGAATTCGAAGCGCCTTTTGATAACTCCCAAGCTATTCCATTTCTCAAGGATGTTTTCCTCCCTATCAACCCTCGTTTCTCCTCCATAATGGTACTTTTTCTACCTTAGTTTCTTCATTCTTCTCCTTACCTTTGCATCAATAGCATCGACCAAATAGAGTTTTGAAATTACAGGTTGCAGATAAAGATGGAGTAAAGCGATGGAAGAGGGTGGAAGTGAGGCTCACGGATCATGTAAATTTTCCGGTTTTCACCACCGGAATGTCAACTCAATTTTATGATGAATGCTTTGATGAGTATCTTTCAAAAATGGCAATGGAGCAGTTGCCTCAAAGCCAGCCATTATGGGAAGTTCACATAATAAATTACCCCACAAGTCACGCAGCTAGTAACATAATATTCAAGCTACACCATTCACTTGGTGATGGCTTCTCTTTAATGGGAGCTCTCCTTTCTTGTTTGCAAAGAGCTGATGCTCCTCCTCTTCCCTTGACATTTCCTTCTGTTCAATTACACACCAATACGTCTGGCAGAAATTGTAGCATGTTCCGAAAAGTGCCTAGATTTTTCTCCTCAGTTTACAACACTGCATCAGATTTTTGTTCAAGCATTATACAGAGTTGTTTGGTAAAGGATGACAAAACACCAATACGATCAGGGCATTCTGGAGTAGAGTTTCTTCCTGTTGCCATAACAACAATGACTTTCTCTCTTGATCAAATTAAACAAATCAAGGCCAAGCTTGGAGTGGTAAGATCAAGAAAACTTCAATTTCTTCTTAAAAAACTTCGTGCCTCCTCTCACAAAGCCTAGTACTTAATTAATGACATATAATTTTCTCGTTGAATTAATTACGTTTCTTGGTAATTACAGACAATAAATGATGTGATTACTGGAATTATATTCTTGGGAGCTCGGATGTACATGGAAACAGTGAGCCAAGGATCAGGCAGTGCATGTAGTACATCATTGGTGCTTCTTAATACAAGAATGCATGGAGGCTACAAGTCAATCCAAGAAATGGTAAAACCTGATGCTGAGTCGCCATGGGGCAACCATTTTGCTTTCTTGAACGTACGAATTCCAAAGTTAAGAGACGCTGAGGCTAAGAATAATCCCTTAAAATTTATCCTCAATGCAAGAAAAATCATCAAGAAGAAGAGAACCTCTTTTGGTGTTAACCTCACTGCTAAGTACCTTCAACTTGTTGCGAAATTTCGAGGTCCAAACGTATGGTACTTGCCTTTTTTGAGTGAAATACTTATTTAGGACCTCTTATTCTTCTTCTTCTTTTTTTTTTTTATGGGTGGACATTACTATATAGTATATACCACTCCATGTTATGATTTTTGAGATCTTGCTCCTGCAGGGTGCATCTAAGTACATATATGGCACAATGGAGAATACAAGCATGGGAATCTCAAATGTAAGGGGGCCAATGGAGCAGATGGCCTTGGCTAATAATCCAATTAATGGGCTATATTTTGTGGTGACAGGAGCACCTCAGGTATAATGTTCAAGTAATTTTCAAACAGTAAATTATTCATCGTGTCCCTGGAATTTCAACGTGATTATAATTCAGTCCTTCATATTTGGAAACCTCTTACTTACAGTCTCTTCAATTTTATTTACCGTTTAATCATTAGTTTTTATTTCTTTAAGATATGTTTGAGAGTATAATATTAGTTGTTTTTTAAAGTGCTTAAAAATACATCTAAATAATATTTTTTATTTTAAAAAGTATTATTTTTAACATCAACATATCGAAATAATATTATGAGAAAAATAATATTAATTTTAAGTAAAAAAATAAAAAAAGATTTAATTTTTTTCATAACACTTTTAAATGACAATTTAAATTGTTGTTATGAACAACAATAATGCACTAACAATTTTCATATATACAAAGGCCAGATTTTTTTTTCTAAGTTTTTCCTTTTTATTTTATCAAGTCCCTGCATTTTATTTTGGTTATTGGTTTCATAGTATTTTCAATATACTCTTGGTGCTTACAGTTTGTTTGGAAGTGTGGTTGTTGTTGTTTTTCAAATAGTTTTTTGTGTTAAAATGCATGCCAATGATTTTTTTTATTTTTTAAAAATTATTTTTGACATCAGCACATCAAAATGATTTGAAAATATTAAAAATATATTAATTTAAAGTTAATAAAAAATAAAAAATTTTAATTTTTTTTAAAAATGCTTTTGAAATGCAGAAACAAACAAAGCTTTAGTATTTTAAAAAAGAGTTTTTAGTGGGACTCGTGCAAAACTATGGTGTTTATTGATTAAAAAACATTTTTAAATATATGTTCGAGACAAAACATAGATCACACCACACGAAAAAAAAAAACATCAAACCTAAGTTGTAACTGCATTGAAACCCTAAGGATTAAAAAACAATTCACTCATTTTCAAAGGATAAAAACAAACATTATGAAATCTTGTTATTTTATTTTTCTCTTCTTTTTCAATTTGTAGTTGTTATTTGTTTTATTTTTCTCTTCTTTTTCAATTTGTAACATCATTGTGATTATGACATGGTTTGTTTTGGTGCAAATGCAGAGCCTTGTAGCAGGAGTAACAAGCTATGTGGGGAAGCTTCGGGTCGCTCTACTTGTAGAGAAAGACTTCATTGATCCACGGAAGCTCAAGTCACACACAGAAAAAGCATTTGATATGATATTCGAAGCTGCATGCAGGGAAAGTACTCAACAAGCCACTTAAAGATCCCAGCAAGCAAACAGCTTTTTATTTTTATTTTTTATGGTAATCAAGTAATATAATTGATGAAAGCTAGCCATTTAGTGGTCGCTAACCTTCTTATGCAAACAGCTTTCTCATTTAGTAGTCACTATTGTTGAAAGAATAAATATAATTGCGTGCCAATGTTATGAAACCGTACTATTTTATTTTATTTTTAAGCGTTATATTCACATGGTTTGTTGTTTGTGTATGGAATTAAATTCATTTTTTTTCACATATCAAATGCAAATCATAATCGTAGAACTTCAATAGAGACGTGTGCAAAATATTACAATAAAAAAAATATTATTCTTCCAATTTTCTTTTATTTTCCTTTTCTTTTTCTTTTTCTTTTTAAGATTCTGATTATTCTCAACCACTACTTCATCCCTAATTTCTCCAGGAAAATAACCAAATAATAATATCTAATTTGAAACTTTCAATTAGAAAGTTTCTATTATTTTATGTACAAAAATAAATAAATAAAAAAAGTTACAGAAATGAAATATCGCCTGCATGTATATAAGAGATCTAGGAACCAAATGCCAAAAAAAAAATCAATTTTATTACTTGAAAGATGGCATGATCGTATTAATAACCTTTAAAATATTAAAAGAAAAACGTTATTTTTTATTTATGATTAGGGAATTATTTTTTTAGCAGTTTTCACATGTATATATATTGAAACTAAGTCGTCCTCTTCGACGTGTTTGAAGACGGATTATTTTTTGGTAAGATTTCATAAGAACTTTTTAAAAAAGTCTAACCTAATATTTGAATCTTAATAACTAATAAAGGGTCATACAATTAGCCATCATATATATATGTAAACCAAATATAAATTATATAATTCCTAAAAAAGCCCAGCAAGTAGATAGTTGTCTCGTTGCCTCTCCTGGTTGACAGATACCATTCAAATAAATGCATGTGACTATAGTTGAAAAAAAAAATATTCACATGGTTTGTTTGTGTATGGAACTAAATTATTTTTTCTCATATATCAAATACAAGTTATTATCGTAGAACTTCAATAGAGACGTATGGAAAATATTACAATAAAAAAAAGTATCATGCTTCCAAATTTCTTAAGATTCAGATCATTTTTAACGACTACCTCATCTCTAATTTCATCAAGAAAATGGCACAATAATAAAAGTTAATTTTTAAACTTTCAATTATGTCGTGAAAAACTTCAAACTTCATTATGTTTTTAGTTGTGATCTTGAGTTGGTAAAGTAACTAGATTTGAGTGAAGATCTATGTCGCAAGTAGACACGTCGTGCCAGGAGGTTAGGGAGTCACCATCTAGTTATTTGATTCAGAATTGTTAGGAAACCCGGATATACTAGTCTTATTATAAATTCAAATGGTAAGGGATTGCTTGTGGTTAAGGAAGGTATACCCCTAGTACACTCTATTTGAGATAAGCTACATTGTGTGGTTTGAATATGGTTTAAAAGTTTTGATGAGTTCCTAGTCAATGGTCTGTCTATGGCTTAGAAACACACACATTCTTTTTTTACTATATTTTACTTACACACCTAAAAATTACACTTGTTTACAAAACACCAAAAATTCAAATTCTAAAAATAATTTAAATACACACATTAAACATTTAAAAATTGAAAAATGGACCTCTCAAAGGTCAAAAATAATCTAGAGTAGTTGTTAGAACTTGAGAACGGTGCTAGAAGTGAAGGAACGGTGGCAGAGCGTCTACTCCACACACCGTCACCACTAGTAGCGCGTGAACCCACGCGCTATCACCAGTGAAGCAAAAAATGAGTGGATCAAGTAGATCACATCTTCATATTCATATCTATACTGGTGGTGACATGCATCATCACCTGTAAAGTAAGGAAAAACACACACAATTGATTTTTTATTTTTTTATAGGCCTATTTTCTCAGTTTTTGTTCCTCTTTTTGGTTGCTTCAACCATAAATGGTGGGGGAGAAGCGTGATAAAGGTAGCATTGTGGGTAGTAGCTTCTCACTGGTCCTCAGTCAGGCTAAAGAGGAAAAGATCGCTAGTATAAAGGTGGTATTGTTATTGGTATGGGTTTGTCTTTAGTGATGATAGTTGTGAAGAGAAAGATGAAGCTTAACTAAAGAGATCGAATGTCGGGTAGTGAGAGGCTGAAAATGGTGGATGGGCTGGTTTCAAGGTTATGATCTTTGCTTTCGGATGGATGATAGAGGTTGGCCTATTGGATATTCTAGTAGAAAGGGACTAGCGTTGAAGGTTGATGAGGTTAGATTTGCAACTGGCACTGGGTTTTTTTTTATGAAGGAGAAACAGAGTAGTTGGTGGTGGCTAGATTGTTAGTGGTGGCTAGAAGTGGGTAGAGGGTGGTTTAAAGGTTGGTAGTTTTGGTCACAGTGGACAGTAATAATGAGAATGGAGGACGGCTGAGAGGGGAAAAGAGATGATGCTAGTTTTTTTCCCTCTTATCTGGCTGGAGGCCGGTGTACATAAAAAAAATAGGTTAAGGTTTTTTTTCTAAGTGTCTTTTTGAAAAAGAGTGTGAGTTGGGAGAGAGTAAGGAATATGTGTTGGAGGTTTTTTTTATATGGTTAATGTCCTAACTAATTTATCTTCGTTGAAATTCTCTCCTAAAATTCCTCTCTCTTTTTTATGTGTGGTAAAATCACCTACTCATAAGCAAAACAGGTTTTTTATTTTTAAGTGCTTGGTCTCCAAGCAAACTTGGTGACCAAGAACATAAAAAAAATTTGGTCCCTTTGTTTATTTTGGTTTTTTTAATTTTAATTTTTTTGAAAAAAGCGACATCAATAACAACTCAAAAGGCATGTTAACAATTGCATGCATTAAAAGTAGATTTTTTTTTAATTTTAAATTCTTTGGAAAAGATGATGAAAATGACACACCAATGTTAAGAATGTAATTTTGGGTTTTTTTGTTTTTTTTACTATTTTTGGTTTTTTCAAGAAGTTTTCAAAATTTTGGTAAAAAAATTGGTAACAACAATTTACAAGGTTTCCTACATAACAAGTCCTTTGCATGAACGATAAATACTCTAATACTTATGTTAATAAATATAGGAGGAGAAAATAATATATTATAATGGAAAATAAAATAAAACTGTAAGGAATGTGTTTATGTAAATTGTTTTTTTTTATCTATGAACTTGTATGTTATGGATCCTGAAATTGTTGAATAGTTGTTAGTTGTTTTTGAAATTGTAAGTGGTTGATGGTGGTTCTTAGATTTGATTTGTAGTTGATGCTTATTATAAAGTTGGATGACTTAGCTTTCTTACATGGTAATTAAGATATTTATAGACCTTGATCAACTTACCTTGAAACTGTAGAGAGTAGTGTTCCGGTTGGATAATAAAGAGTACATGTATGGATAAAAAAAGTCATATCATTGGTGGAGATTGTGGTACTTGCTATGCTTGGTAGAGAAATTAATGTTTATCAGTGTTAGAAAACAACTACTAGCATTGAAATGTAGTGTATATTCTGTATAAAAAAAAATTTATATAACTTTTAACTTAAAAAAATACATATAGGTATGTGCATTTTGTATAGCTTTTAAGAACTTAAAAAAATACATATAGGTATGTGCACGGTGTAATATTAGACAAATCAAAATGAATTTGGATTAGACAAAGGAGAGGCTCTTCAAGCAAGACTTTAGTTGTTTATGTAAGGAACAAATAGTAAAGATTGCTAGCTATTTGGGCCAAGCCCAAACATCTTGTAGGGTTTTTGCCTTCTTCCAACACTTTGTGCCCAAACATCTTGCAGGGTTTTTGCCTTCTTCCAACACTTTGTGTGGGAGTAGACTTCATTTTTCTCATCATCAAGTAAGCAAATTATTTTTATTATTATTATTATGTTCTTGAAATTATTCACGCATCATATTTAGCAGCTTATAATTACTTAAGAAAACCATATTATGACACATCTTACTTCACCTTTACTTGTTGCAAAGCCATCTCTAATATGGTTTTTAGAATCAAGAAACTTTGTCTGTTCCTATATTTTCTGCTTTTCTTGTTTTTGTCCTTCAAAGCATTCTGTGTTCGGACCATCTTATCAAAATCGAGACTTCTTGAGGATAGAAACTTAGTCCCTCTCAACCGCTCTAAATCTTTAAGTATGGTCAACTAATTCAATCGCAAAAGGTTCTGATTTTACTAGATCAATGCTTCTTGGTAATGAAAACTTTGTCTTAAGAGACGCATTAAACTATGATATAGTAGAGCTTCGATTATCCTATGAAAACTTAACTACCGGGTGGAAAAGTTAGATGCAATAAGCTTACTAATGAAAGTTATATCCTTACTTCCTGGAGAAACCCGCAAAATCTTGCACCTTCACTCTTTTCTACAGGGCTAGAGTGAAACGGTACAAGCCATTCATTGTTGTGGAATGGATCTCAAAGGGGTGGGGAGCTGATGTTGGAGTTTTTTTAGAAAAAAATATTTTTTTAATTAATTTTATTTTTTATTTTTTATTATTATTTTTTTTAGTTTTTTATTTAAAGAGAATAGTTTTTTATTTTATTTTTTCTATTGAATATTACAAGAGTTTTTTAGTTTTTTTCTATATAAGGTGTTGTAATAATTTTCTAATTTATTTTTTTATTCAATATTACATCTTTGCGCTTGCACAGAAGGATTTAAGCTGAAAAGTCCAACAGATTAGGAATTGAATGATCATGTCTAAGGGTGTGTGAGTAAAGTTCCTCTAAAATATGATGGCATAAGAAAGGAAAAGTTCCTTATAATGACCAATATGCGCTTACCTGCTAATTCATAGTGTGTAGCTACTGAGTGTTGAAAGCAAACTAGATTTTGGTTTAAACAACTGAGATATCAATCTACCAATTGAGAATCAATCGATTAGCTGGAATAAGTTGAATCGGTCAATCGGTTCAATTAGTATAATACAATTCCTATTCAGATTAGGATTTTCTTATATTAGTTTAATTCTTTGATTGTCTCGGACTTTATGCCTATAAAAAAAGGGGGGAAAGCTTGTAATTCAACATTATAAAGCAGCACAAAAGAGAGAAAATAGTTAAGAGAGCTTAGAGAGAAATGCTTAATAAAAGTATATCTTCCTCTCAATCTTCTTCTTGTTCTTGAGTTTTTAACATTGCATTACTATTTTTATTTTATTCCAAATTTATATTTCTTCCAACAAGTGGTTTAGAGTTTAGGTTTGATATTTGACATGGCCAATTTAAACTTCCCACTTCAATGTTCTAGGTTGACAAATGACAATTATGAAATTTGATGTATTGAAGTAAAAGCTTGCCTAGGTTCTCAAGATACATGAGAGAGAGTTGAAAAAGGTTTTGAGGAGCCTATAAATGAAGTACCGTAACTTTAGCCTAAATGGAGGCCATGCAAAAGGTATGAAGGAAGAATCAACAAGCACTCACAATCATCCACCAATTTCTTGATAATGCCACTTTTAAGATAATAGCCAACATAATCACCACCAAGCATGCATAGAAAGTTTAGCAAGAATCAAACCAAGGAGCTGATAATGTGAGAAAGGTACCTCTATAATAGCTATTTAGTGGTTTTCAAAAGTTACATATGTTATTTCAGAATACTTTACAAGAGTATTAGTAATATATAATTAAATGAAGAGATACGGGGAGAAGATGGAAGAGATAAATGTGGTAAAAAAAGATTATATACTCACTATAAAAGAAGTTATATTATGTGGTGGTCATGATAGAGGAGTTGTGAAATATGAATTTTCTTGTAATACAAGGTCTTATAGGAAATTTACAAGTCCATGAGGAAAGAGTCAATGAGATTCAAGAAGATATAAGTGCACAAGGACTTTTTCCAAACATACATGGTTTTGGATATTCTCAAAGGGTAGAGAGCATGGACAAAGTAAAGGAAGAGGAGCGAGAGGCAGATTCAAAATAAGAGACCATAATAACCTCAACATGTCAACCAATCAACCGCAAAAAAATAAATCAATCCACCAGTTGTACTATCAACCAATCAACCGCAAAAAATAAATCAATCCACCAGTTGTACTAATAGTGGCAATCCAAGATCTAGGTTTGACAAATCAAAATTTAAATACTATAATTTTCAAAAGACAATCCATTATACTAGGGATTGTTGGAGTCCAACCAAGAAGGTTGAGGAGAATGCAAATCCTATGATAGAAGAAGAGAAGAAAATCACCCTTCTACTAGTGCATAATGAGACAATGTAAGACAAATAAAAACATATGGTATCTAGACAATTAAGCCAACAACCACATATATGGAAACAAAGATAAGTTCATGGATCTTGATAAAGCAATTAAAGGTAATATAACATTTGCAAATCATTCAAATATTGTCATCAAAGGAAATGTTATGATTTTGATCAAATTGAAAGATAAAAGACATTAATTTATTGGTGATGTTTATTATATACCAATAACAAAAAAGCAACATATTGAGCTTAGGATAATTGTTGGAAAAGGTGTATAGGATTAAGATGAAAAACTATATTTTGACATTACTTGACATTAAAATAGTTATGATTGCAAAGGTAACCATAACAAAGAATACAATGTTTTTGCTAAACATAAAGACATATATGCCTAAATGCATTTGTGAAGGATAAGATTTGGCTTTGGCATATGTGACTTAAGCATGTAAACTTTGATAGCTTGAAAATGATGGCATAAAAAGGAGATGTTGAAGGATCTACCATCTATTATACATCCAAATCCATTATGTGAAAGATGTTTAGTGCGCAAGCAATTTTGCAAGAGCTTTTGAAATGAGTCTATGTCAAGAGTAAGTCAACCCCTATAAGAAATACAAGTCGATGTTTGTAATCCTATCAAACCATGTTTATTTGGTAAAAATCTATATTTTCTAGTTTTTATTGATGATTATAGTAGAAAAACTTGGGTATACTTCTTAAAAGAATAGTCTAATGTATTTAGTTATTTTAAGAAGTTTAAGACATTAGTTGGGGAAAAAAAAGCAGTTATTCTATAAAATCACTTAAGATGGATAAGAGGTGAGTTTTTTTTCTAATTAATTTAATGAGTTTTGTGAAAATCATGGTATAAAGAGACTATTAACAATGTTGAGATCCTTACAATAAAATAGCATAGTAGAGAGAACGAATAAAAGCATCCTCAATATAGTAAGAAGCATGCTCAAAACCAAGAAGAGGCCTAAGAGTTTTGGGCTAAATCTATAGATTATATTATTTACTTGTCAAATAGGTGTCTTACTAAAGGCTTGGATGGCATAACTCTACAAGCAACATGGCATGGAAGAAAGCCATATGTTTCTCAATTAAAAGTTTTTTGGAGCATTAGTTATGTGCATTAGATAATCAAGTAAAGACCAAGCAAGATAACAAGAGCAAAATGATGATCCTTGTGGGCTATGATCAAAATTCAAAAAGATATAAGCTCTATAACCCCAATGAAGAAAAGATGATAATTAATAGAGATGTTGAGTTTGATTAAGAAGGAGTAATAAGTACAAAATATACATATGATTTAATTCCTTTTGCATTATGTCTTTTAATGTATTTGAGCTTATCTAAACTTATTGGAAGTTATTTTTGTAAGTTTGACATAACTAAATGACTTTATAAATTAATTGCTAAAAGATAAGAATTTCTGTGTTTTATGTTTCGGACCTTGCTTCTTGTGATAGGTTTTTCACTGAGTTATTATTTCAGAATGTAAACATGGGCTGAATAAAAATTAAAATACACATATCAAGCTTTCTAGGAAGGTATTATGTGTAAAAATCCATATTTGTTTGGACCTCTAATTAGACCCATAAAATTGGGTCAAAATCCTACTTGTAGCAAGATTTTATGCTCTCATACTACAAATTCAAATGAGTATATCTTGAGCCTCAATTATTACAAAGCATAAATTATATTCCCTTAGTTGGAACTGCAAAGTATATTGAAGCATTATTGCTTTTCAGTTGCCAAATCATCCTTCAATGATTCAATTATACAATATTGCTCATAACGAAACACCTTTAGAGCAGTTTTCTTTACCTCCCCATCTCTTTTTAGTACGGTGATTAAAAACAATGTTCATATTAAGAGTGGGGGATTTAGGGGCTTTCTATGTTAGTGGAATTATGCTTTGTTTTTAGCATTTCTATATTGGTGGCATTATGCTTTACATTGGCAATTCTAATATGCCTACATCTTCATGTTTTATTTGGGGGATGTCTATTGCAAATATAATTTTCATATTTATAGAATTGAAATATTTTTTTATGGTGGTGTTATTTCAATTTCTTGATTGTTGATATCATTAATGAATTCTTAGTTAAGCTTGTAAAAAAATCATAACATGATTGAATGATGATTTTGCTCTTAAAGATTCTGTAGTCAAGTTATTTTCTTTAAGACTAAAGTAACAAGATTTAGTAGATATAAGCCTGTAAGACTTTGAGCCTTATAACTGACACATCTATATCTATTTTCATATCATATGTGATTTTCTTCAATTGATTTTGTTTTTCTAGAACTTGCTTTGATTCTAATTAAGACCATACTTTTACATGCATATATAAACATGATTAATACATTCTTTGTTATGTACCTTGTATAGCCTAGCAAACCACCTTTGGATAAAATTTTTTCCTTGAGACCCATTTTGAGCTGATAGACTTTTTCTTTGATTATAAACCCACATTGCATGTCGTAAACCAAACAATGTCTTACCCAAGTGATAGAGTTAATGGAGCATCATACATCATTATACAAGCATAGGAATACATGAACTAAGTGTAAGGGTGTCTTGAATTTCAAAGTGGCTATTTTAGGTACGAGGGAACAAGCTTTCACTGTAAAAAAAAGTGCAAGCCACACAATATTATGATGGCAGATTGATTCCTCTAAAAATATTCAAGGGAAGGTTTGAAGTTTTATAAGGGTAAAAGATTGTCCTTTAATTTGAACCAAAATTTTGTTATTGATTAGTACTTAAAAGTACATTTTTATCAAAATTTTATATCATCATTTTGTACTTGAAGTATTAATAACTTCTCAACTAAAGTATGTTTTATAATAACAAGTTTGATACCATAAAATACCTTTAATTTATGATAAATGTTCATTCTAAATATAGGTCTATCACATAAATAAAAGGATTGATTGATGAGTTGAAATATTGAAATTAAAAAGACAAAGAGATGGCCAAACTTAGAAAAGAGATATTGGTGCAGTCCAAACTGGAACACTGTTAGGTAATTAGGTCATATCTGAAACTGTAGATCTTGGATTTAGGTCTACTTTATATGGATGAAAAGGTAAGACATGGGGCTACAACTTTCATAGGAGTCCAAGATTTAAAAAGGTTGTTTTCAAATCCAAATTACAACAACAACGAAGAAGTTTGAATCTATCATATAACCTAGAAACTATTTAGTTTTTAGCTCATATCTTAAGTTCTAGAAGTCCAAGTGACCTCAATTGTTTTTCCAGAAAAGTTGAGACAATTTTCTAGAAATTTTATTTAGAGGTTTGAAAAGTTGAGAAAATTTTCTAGAAATTTTATTTAGAGGTTTGATTTTATTTATGTTCTTATCTTTCTTATTTATGTTTCTCTTTTTCATAATATTTAGTTAAGTCTATTATGTCAAGGTAAAAAGGTTACATTAATGGTGTAAGAATAAGTATAGTGTAAACTCAATATGGACTTTAATGTTTGATACTAACATGTTTTGTATTTGTTAACTTGTTTACTTTTAATACTTTGCTTATTAAATAGTTAATCTAGATTTGTGTTTTATAACACTTGATACAACAAATACTTAGCATTTTCATAGTCCAACTGTATGGTATAACCGACACTTGTGCTATGAAAGGAACTTGATTTGTTGTTAATATAAGTTATAATCATGAATGCCTGATAATATTTACGAGTATTAGCGTTATTCGAATAAGATAACTAATGTAATCATGTTAACAATTCATAATCCAATTGGGACCTTCCTTGTGTGTGGTTTCTAGTTGAATAATAAGAGTTTATACTATACTTATT
>NW_011500086.1:192095-192899 GCF_000495115.2 Populus euphratica
TTACTACTATTACTATTACTATTACTATTACTATTACTATTACTATTACTATTACTATTAGTACTACTATTGTTGTTGTTATATTATTGTTGTTTATAATTTATACAATTAATCTCCCTGTGGTTCGACCCGATCTTGGTAGGTTACTTATTACTTCAACACTCATGTACTTGGAAGAAGACATCAATCTTTTGGTTGTGTCAGTTATATTGAATGATCAATTTTCCAACAAAGAAATATAATATAGCTTTAATATTTGCCAAGTTCAAAATGATTGAAAGGAGTGTTTAATATTTTATGTCTTGTGTCGCTACACGAGGTCGGGTTACGGCTCCACTCTTTTTTGTTTGTTTTAACAAAAAGAATAATTTAGTTTTTTCTTTGATTGGGGGAAATAAAGATTTTATTGGAGTCGCCATCTAGTAATTTGAGGGAACTAGAAATCCAAAATTAGACACTGGTCCTAGAGATTCGGGTACTGGGTTAGTTATGATTAAGGGAAGGTAGACACCACCCTTAAAACATCCTTTCAGAGAAAGGTTACCTTTACTTGTGTGTTTTTCTTATTTTTGATTCAAATGCTATTATATTTTTGAGCATATTTGTAAAATTTTTAACATGGTTAACGTCGGTCCCTAAAAATAGGAGACGCGTTAAAAATGACATCAGTCCCTAAAATTAGGAGACTTTGGTATTTAAATTTTTGACATCCCTAAAAAAGAGAGTTACGTTTGATTTACCAAAAGAAATAATAATGAACATAATCCATATTTGGTATTTAAATTTTGACATCGGTCCTTTTCT
>NW_011500086.1:193910-194255 GCF_000495115.2 Populus euphratica
TGTGTGGTAAAGCCTATTGTATCCTAAGAAATCAAAGGCTTAGATTTAAACACTATTAGATCTAACGGTTGGGATATTTTTGGTATTTTTCAATTTGTTTTAAAAAAATCAATATCTTACTAGGGTGTAGAAAAAGTATAAAAAAAGGAATACTATCAAATAGTAACACAAATAGTAATGCAAATAGTTGCTCTCGAAATCAGAATTTAGAATTCATTTCTATCGAATTTTTTTGTGTGTCTTGATTTCATTGGCTATTTATCCATAAAATATCATAGAAATTTACCTGAGTACCCCTGTATAGGTAAAAGACTGAAATACCCTCGGATTTATCGAAAATGCCAC
>NW_011500086.1:194331-218495 GCF_000495115.2 Populus euphratica
CGGTGAGATTCCGGCCAAAAGATGGTTGATTCTGGTAGATCTGAGGACGAGGATTCTGATGGTGCTGGTCTCGTTGGCCGTTAATGGCTGAGGAGGGAGAATCGACAACTTGAATGTCGATTGGCCGATGACAGTCGCGGCCTTTTTCCGGCCAAAATCGCCGGTGAAAAAGTGTAAAACGGCCGGGGTTTTGCTTCAGAGGAGGTGATGCACATTTCTGCGGTGGTTTCGCGGCTTTAAACGGCCGAACATGGGAGATTGGTGGAGAGAGAGAGAATCGCCGGCGAGAGGAGAGAGAAGCTCTGGGTTTTGATACGGTGTGGCCGAGTGTATGTTGCACCGGTGGGTCTGAAGCCTGTGAACCGTTGGATCGCGGATGAACAGATCGTGCGGCTGTGATTGGTTTGATCTGCAAGTTGGTCGTACGGTCAGGATGGACTGGGCTAAGATCTGGTGTGTCGCCGTGTACTGAGTGTTTGGTACACCTGTTGACGTGGTGCAACAGGATCAAAGGGCAGATTATTTTAAAGGCTGAGATTGATTTGGGTTTCAATATGGTGTGGTAAAGCCTATTGTATCCTAAGAAATCAAAGGCTCATATTTAAACAATATTAGATATAATGGTTGGGATATTTTTGGTATTTTTCTCTTTGTTTTTTTTTTTAAAATCAATATCTTACTAGGGTGTTGAAAAAGTATATATAAAAAAAGGAAATAGTACCAAATAGTAACACAAATGGTAATACAAATAGTAACACAAATAGTAATACAAATAGTTACTCTCGAATTCAGAATTCAGAATTCGTTTCTCTTTTTTTTTTTTGTGTCTTGATTTCATTGGCTATTTATAGCGGGATAGCAAATCACAGATTGTGCAGGTAATCACGGGATTGTACAAAATTTTCAACGTATAGCTGCACCGTCTACCATCGACAGAAATCCTCCTGAATTATTTTTTTTGTTTTATTATATATAATAATACTAAATAATAACAATAATATTTATTTATAGAGGTAAAATTAAAAATTCAAATCAGTATTATAAAAAGCTTTTCATCAGTTAAAAATCAATTTTAATTACAAAAAAATCTTTATACGGGTATAAACTCGGTGGACTGGGTTTTTGACCAAAAATATCACTTTTGACCAAAAATAGTCTGAAACTTATTTTTCATCGTGGTCGATATGGTGGGACCCGTATTGACCCAAGGGACTCAGTTTTGACTGAAAATGACAGTTTCAATTTTGACCAAAAATAGTCTGAAACTTATTTTTCATCGCGGTCGACATGGTGGGACCCGTATTGACCCAAGGGACTCAGTTTTGACTGAAAATGACAGTTTTGACCCGAAACAACCCGAAACTCATTTTTCATCGTGGTCGCCATGGTGGGACTCGTATTGACCCGGTGGACTCGGTTTTGACCAAAAATGACGGTTTTAACTTGAAATGGCCCGAAACTCATTTTTCATCGCGGTCGACGTGGTGGAACTCGTATTGACCCGGTGGACTCGGTTTTGACCAAAAATGATTTCATCTCGGTCGACATGGTGGGACCCGTATTGACCCGGTGGACTCGGTTTTGACCGAAATGATGGTTTTGACCTGAAACGGCCCTAAACTCATTTTTCATCGCGGTGGACTCGGTTTTGACAAAAAATGACAATTTTAACCTGAAAATATATTTTAAACTCTTTTTTTTCTTCTCTTTTTTTATTTATTATATTTTTTTTGTTATGAATAATAAGATAAAATAACATTCGAGAAAATTTTAGTGAATCCAAAATTGGGTTACAACATCTTGTTTTAGGGTATTTTGTTTCATTAGTTATAACAGCTTTTAAGTTACCTTAGCAAAGATTTCCTACCTTAAACCAAGCCAGATTACAATCTTTAAAAAGACCTTATAGTTTGTGAAATGCATGTAATATAAATGGTAGATAATGAGTTGTAAGCTTATGGTATATCATTTTCATTGAAATGAATTTGAGTGAAACACTAACCTCTCAAACACATAAGAATTAAGTGATCATTCATCTAAGGTCTGCTATATGGTTGTTTTATTCTAAAGTAAAAAATACTTGATAAATAATTTTAAATTGATTGGATTGTCATTCATGATATGCTATGACAGTTTGAGAGATCAATTGTTGCTCGTTGATGAAATTACATTTTTTACATTGAAAAAGTAAAATTGAAATTTTGCCCTAGAACGTGCAAAAGCTATGTGTGGGGGGAATTTGATAGGTGCAAAATATACATATGTTTTTATTTCTTTTACACTATGTATTGCAATGTATTTTGAGCTTATTGGAAGTTATTTTTATGAGTTTGGCATACCTAAGAAACTTTGTAGATTAATTGTTAAAAGATAAGAATTTCTACATTTTATGTTTTGCACCTTGCTTCTTGTGACAGGTTTTTCACTAAGCTATAATTTTAGAATGTGAACATAAGCTAAATAAAAGTTAAAGTACCAATATCAAGATTTCTAGGAAGGTATTATATGCCAAAATCTGAGTTCGGTTGGATCTCTAATCAGACCTGCAAAATCAGGTTGAAATCCTACTTGCAGCAGGATTCTCTACTTTTATACTATAAATTCAAATCGGCACATCTTAAGCCTCAAATATCAAAACCATGCTATTTAAAATCCCAAAATAATGTACACATCCAGGAATACAACTTTTATGGAGAATGTCGGGTTAAATAAAATCATTTTAAAGGTGGAAATTCATATGCAAGCTGAAGGATGAGATTGGTCTCCTAATCTGATGAAAAAACTAATAGTGTCAAATATCCCATTAAGGCTAAGGGTTTGACATAAAAATAGCAAGCCTTAGGATCTAAAAAATATACAAATCAAGTCTTTAACATTCCATGAATACAAGAATATATCTGTAATGGCTGGATATTACAAGAAATCAAGTCAAATACAAATTACAAATTCTAAGTTGTAGTAAAGCCTAAATTACCCTAAATTACAGTAGAGTTATTACTACAACAAAGTTAGTTTTCAATACAAATTGTGAGAGATTTAACCAACCTTAATGACCAGATAAGAAAGAAGCAATTAAGTAACATATCAGGAGAAGAATCCTAATGAAAGACAGCAGCTAAGAGAGGGAATAAAAGAAGCAAATCACAATATAAACAACTCTCTTCTTCTTCTTTACAACAATCTTTTCTCTTTGTTTTTGTTAAGTTATAAGAAATAACTTTATAATTGTAATTCTTTCATATTTAAGTACTTATTTATCCTTATTTCAGAATTATGTTATTGATTTATGTTCATGCTTTTTTAATTATTTTGAGATGATATATATATATATATATATATATGCTTGCTAGTTTCTTTCAATTTGTAATTATTATTAGGGACTAGAATAAAAAACAAAGAAGTTAATTTAATTGTTGCAACTATCACTTTAATTTATTAGGGAAGAATAAACTAAGTTAAATTACTCAAGCTTTTCAGCAATTGCTTAGAATAAATTTTATAGACTTTGCTCCTAAGGCTACTACCAAGTGAATTAAAATTGCTTTTCAAATTAAATTCGCTTGATGGTAAGAAATTGATTAGAAATTTTTATCTAATTAATTACTCATAATCTCCTCGATTCCCTTTAACTTTGAAGGACATTGAATTTATTTGCTTAAATTGAAAGGATATTTATTTTACTTCGATGATCAACAGATTTATAGGAATCAATGTCTTAGACCTTTGAACTAAGTTAGTGACATACCAATTTATTATTTTTATTTTTAAAATTTTGTCGTGAAAATATAAAAATCCACTTAAAGTTTTTTTTCTATAGATGTATTTATTTTATGTCTTTATCTTTATAACCAAACGTGTTTTTAACTTCTCTATATTTTTCCTTTCTATTTTGAAACACTAACATAAAACAACCAAAATAAATAAATAATGCAATTCAACCCACATCAAAGAATACATTAGGAGTTCCTATAGGCTCAATCATAAGGGCTAGGGAAAAAAAAGTTCAAGGAAGCCTTTAATGGGCTTTTGCAAGACATATAGGCCAAGGTGGACTATAAAAGAGCAATAACCCTAAAAGATCAAGCCTTAATAAATTTTATTCATTGTTAAGATGGGCTTAAGGATGGTTTCGACCAATAGAGAATTTTTAGCATCAGTGGACTTGTTTTGTCAAGTATTTTGTATTTTCTTATCCAACAAGGAAATCATGAATTATTTGGAGGAAAAAAAAACCTAATCTATCAAAGAGATTTTATTTATAGAAAATCCTACTATACCATGGACACTAAAGTGGCAACAAAGTAGGATTAATGGGATAAAAAAATTTCCTAGTCTATTCTGAGAAGAGAAGAGAAGTGGCAATATGAAAGGACTTTACATCTAAACGATTATTTTCCATGTATTTCTTTAGCTATTAGTTATAGCACTATAAGATAACATTTCAAAATATTTATTTTATTAGTTTTATATCAATTAATTTGTTTTGGGGTTATTTGAGGTCTAATTTTAAATTGGGTCATGTAGGCCTGTTAAGTTGTATTAGGATTTTATTTTCAAAATTATAGATACTTTTTGTAAGACTTAATTTGCATATTGAAATACACATAAAGTTGTTGTCTATTGTAGCATTGAAAATAAAGATTTTCTTGCTTGATTCTTGATTAAACTATATTTTTCAAAGAATTAACAATCTTTATTGTGATTTTATACTTCTTGTGCTTATATCCAGGTGAGGACATTATGTGAGAGTGTTTATTATAATCTTAGTGTTTTGGGGCAGGTCGTCCATTATATGAAGCTCAATTATCAATCTCAAACCTATATTAGGTAGATCTTTGGTTTATGAATTCAAGTAAAATCCCACTAGGGTTCACATTAATAGGTCTCATGATACCATTGAAATTGTTTAGGAAATGATTTTGAAGAAAAATACTTCAAAAATATAATTAAGAATGTTGATATGTATACACAATCTTAAGTAGTCAAGTTTATCTTCAATACAAGTTATGAGCTAACAAACTTTATTTTTTGAGCTACTAAGAAAGATTTAACTCTTATTAAAAAAAATTGGCAATTTTATTTTTTATTTTTATTTTTATTTTCTCGGGTAAATAATTACAAAAATCAAAAATGAAAGAGGAAAATATTTTTCATTTTTTTCTTTTTAATTAAATCCTCTCTTTTAAAAGAATTTTAAGCCAGCTAATCAAGATTGACTAGCCATTCCTTTTTTTGGTATTAAAACTATATAGACCTATTAGTAACCTAGGCCAAGCTCAAACGACCAGCATGGTCGCCTATTTGAGTGACCAAGCTTATAGTTCGTAGCCGTTGGCCAACCCATTTTCTTTTCTCTTTTTTTTTTCTTTTTTTAACAAATAAAGCTACATGACACACACCTCTATATAATATTATATGAATAATCTAACAATTTTACACTATAACTCACACTTTTTCTATCTGCACATGAAACATTATTATAGGATAGGCATTGCATTCTATCACTAATAGTTATGTTTTTGTTATGCCCACCAACCACACGAAAGACTAATAAAAATAACTATACCATATAGCACATCAACTTTTCCTCCAAACATGTACTAGGTATAGAATTTATAGCAACTCATACCGGCTAATGAGCCATCTTGGTTGGCTAATGATATGATTTCCTCCTCCATGAAGAAAGTTTAGGCTGGGTGTATAAATACACCTAGTCTTACCAGGCCTCTACCTACTATGAACAGAGTTAAATAAAGGCTAAATCAAAATACACACATAACATGCTTTTACTTTTCATCTTCTATTTAACATATTCTTCTCCTCTACAATACCAACTTAAACATTAGAGAGTTCTTTGTTCTATAATGAACTTATTTTTTCAGGAACTCTAGGCTCACAAACTCAAGATTTATAACAGATCATGAAAAGCCCAATATTTTTATGTGAATTTTTTTCATTACTCCATTATTAGCATTATACGTGGAAAATTGAATAAAAAAGTTAGTTCATTCCTTTTCACCTTTCACTAAAAACTCTTTCCATAGCTGACAAGACTTCTATACGAGGGAAAAGTGACTTGTTACCGCACCACAAGGACTTCAACTCCCCTAGATAACAACTCTCCAACTAGGTATAGTTACTCAATAATGATGTCGTGATGATGCAATTGCATCTTCACACTCTGCCTCTTACACAACAATAACAATAAAAAGAAACTCCCATGAATGCCCTCACCACAACAACAACAAAAAGAAACTCCCATGAATGCCCTCACCAAGCTTGCAATGAAGACTCTGATTCCTTAAAAAGACAAGGACGAAGCTACACTTATAGCTCTCAAATTAGCCAGTCTAAATAATCCAGATGTCATTAATCTTCATGGTCTTACTTAAGCATTAGAAAAGGACTTTGGTGAGAGATAAACTTCATAACTCTATTAGTTTGTTAGTAAGAACTCAATACGGTAGAATAATCTCTACTTTGTCATAAAATCCTCTACACTCAACTCTTTAAGAATTATATCTTTGTAAAATTCAGTGTAGACAATTATAAAGGACTAATAAACCCTCAAAAGTATATACAAAATGTAAGAAGCATCCTAAAGCTTATCATATAGAACACTGATGTTATGTGTGAAGTTCTTCACATAACTTTTGTAGATCTTCATGTGCAAGGTACCACAACCTAGATCCTAGCTTTATTCTCTATTTTTGTAGTTTTAGCTCCAAACTAATCTTTTACTTTAGCATAAGTATTTCTACCAAAAAAGCACCACAAAGATCTTTGCAATACACAACATGAAGATAAAAGCATGAGGGCCTATCTCCAACAATTTAATGAAAAGATGCTCAATATGGAAAGACTCTTTGAATCCATATCCTCAAAAGCTCTAATTAATAGAGTATACAAATATTCCCTATATGAAAGATTGTACTCCCTCCCTGACAGAAATCTCATCAGCATCAGACATATAATAGAAAATTATATCATGGTAGAAAAAATTATCTTTACTAGACAAGGTCACCCATATTCTTACACACAAGTAGAATCTTCATCATACCATTAATCTCCAATAAAAGCATAAAAGGAAAAAAAAAAAAGCACCAATAGGCATATTCGTGATCACCTTACATTTCTTGAGCTCATGATTATACCTCTGACCACCACACGAACTGAGGTGTTAGCCGTTATTCAATGGAAAGAATTTGTGTAATATCTTCCTCTTATGAAAAGCAACACAAACATAAAGAATCTTAATAAGCTTTGTCTATTTTACTATGACAATTAACATGATACTAAAAAGTGTCATGCACTTAAACAAAAAAAAAAAAGATAAAATGATTAATCATTAGAGGTTACTTCCACTAGTTTGTGAAAAAAAAAATCAGAGCTAAGGAAAGAAACTTGTGCACTTACACATGATGAGCTACCCAAGATCAAATAATCCCTGAAGCTTCTCTAAAGATTTGTATCTCCATGTATTGTGTTTTTCAATAAAATAGTATTGTTTCTCCATAAAATCTATTGTCTCCCACTTGGTCTCCATGACTCCAAAAACATCTTCATGATAAAATCTATATTAAATCTTTATGCATGTCTCCAAGTTCTTATAGCCTCTTACCTACAAGTCTCGTGATCAATTATCTCTAAAAGGATGTAGGATCCTTTTTTAAAAGTGTTGAAAAAATTTATATGAAGAAAATCTATACATGAAAGTGCAAATATAGCCATGAAAGCATAAGCTTTCATCTTTTACACAGACCTAGCCATAGTAGTATTATTATGCAGATATACATGTAACAATTATAAGTTTTTCCCCAGCTAAGTTAAGTCTTTCAAACAAATTATTTGAAAGAATTCGTAGAAAATGATGGGGCAAAGTTTTTTTTTTAAAAAAAAATTATTTGCCCAACTAGTTGCCAGGGCCAAGCCTAACTAACCAGCTCAAGCAACAAAACGTGTTAGTCATATTGGACCATGCTTAGGTGACTAGCCTTACTTGTCACTTCTTTAGGCAATCAATAAGGTCACCTATTTAAACAACCAAATAATCATCCTTTTTAGACGACTAATGTGGTTACATTTTTATGTTTTTGGGTGACTAGGTTTTTAGGTGACTAGGCCTATAAGTCATTAGATCTATGACAAACTCATTTTTCTCTAATTTTGTTCTTTTTTTCTCTTTTTTGTTAACAAGTAAAGCTATATGGAACACACCTCTGTTATTATTATATGAATTATCTAATAATTTTATGTGTAACATATATTTTTTTTATCTCGCACACACAAGATTATTGCATAACAAGTGTCATATTTTATCATCAATAGTTACCTTTCTACTACACCACCAGCCATATAAAAAACCAATACAAATGAATACACTCCGGCACACCAATTTTTCCTCCAATCATGTACTAGGTACATAACCTGTGGTAGCTTACACTGACTTATAAGCCACCTTGGTTGGCCAAAAAACAAGATTTCCTTCTCTACAAAGAAATTTTAAGTTAGGTATATTTATACATTTAGTCTTACTGAAACAAAGACCAAATTTGAATATATCTAGAAAGAAGCTAAACTCAAATATTCACACGATGTACTTTTATTTTTCTTCTACTATACATCATTTTCTTTCCTATAACAAATATTAATTTGAGTATCAGAAAATCACTCATTAAAAACTTATTTCTTTAGGAACTCCCAGCTTACATGCTTAAAATTCATAGTAGACTATGTAAAGACCAACATTTTCTTTGTGAAACTTTCTCAAAACTTCATTAGCATTAATATTTTCATTTTCAATTAGAACTTGAAAAAACTTATTTTACGAATTTACTTGGTTAACCTAAGAATTATATATGTTTACAAGTTACTTCATTCATAAAATTATGTTAATTTTTTCTAGAGATATTTTTCAAAAAATATAATCCATGAAGTAAATTCCATAAATGGATTTCACAAATCTAACAATCATAATTTGGAAATTTTTCATTAAATTTAGCATTACATTAGAAATATTTTTATCAAAATTAACATTAGATGGTAAGTTCATTTGCTTTCTATGTTCCTACTTATGCTCGTGATAAAAACAAAAACAAATAAAATAAGGAATTTTTCTTGTTTATGTGATCTAAAATAAGGAATTTATTTTTTACAAGGAAAAAAAATTAGCATCAATCAAGAAAATATCAAAAATATTACTAAAATTATTGTTATAAAACTTGGTCTAATAAGCATGTTAAAATTTAACCAAGTTAGGAGTTGACCCTTTTAAACTTGATAGATCCTATTAAAATTCAAGTAAAATACAATAATAATGTTGTTTTGAATCAATATAATTCATTCTGTATTGCGCTTATAATCTAAATCTTAAAGGTTTGACACGCATGAAAAAAAGGCTATAAAATACACTCACATGTTAAATGATCGAATAGATAATTTAGTTTTGATTTATTTTCATTTTAAGACAACACCAAAATAGAAAGAAAAAAAAAAGGAAAAAGGAAAGTAAAAGAAATCTAGTCGCCACGTGTAGATTTTCTGTTAGCCAAGACAACAACATTAAAAATAACAGAAAAACAAATGCAAGGACACGGACACCATTAACAGCAACAAAAAATGTAATAAATAAACAGATTTCCATTTTCTTTCTCGCTGAATTTTTTTTTCATAACAATAAAAAATACTTTCATTAGATCTGTTTTGTATTTTGACTGTAACAAAAACCCGAAAGACAGGTACTTTCAGCAAAATTCCAGGCATGGAAGGTGGAAGTCAGGCGGATACAGAGATGACTGATGCCCCAAAACAGCAGCAGCAGCCACCATTTATGGGAGGGGGAGGGGGAGGAGGGATGGAGAATATACCGGCAACGTTGAGTCATGGAGGGAGGTTTATACAATATAATATATTTGGAAATATATTTGAAGTTACTGCTAAGTATAAACCTCCTATTATGCCTATTGGTAAAGGGGCTTATGGCATCGTCTGGTAACTATCTTTCTCTTGGAAGAAAACCCACTTTGTTTCTTCATTTATATTGTTGTTTTTTTGTTCATAAAAGTCGTGTGTTTTTTGGAGTGTTTTGAGGGAAAGTTTGACTCTTTATGCAAAAATTGTGTTTGTGATGAAATTAGGGTTTTTAGTTTTTGTTTATGGATAAATTGGAGCTGTTGTTTGTTTAAGGGTTGATTGTGTATGTGGGAGAAGGGGGGTTTAAGGGAATGAATTGGAGCTTTTATTGATTTTGTGTTGTTGTTTGTTTGCTGGTTTGTTAGTTCGGCTTTGAATTCTGAGACGACTGAGCACGTGGCAATAAAGAAGATAGCAAATGCGTTTGATAACAAGATTGATGCGAAGAGGACACTACGTGAGATCAAGTTGCTTCGCCACATGGATCATGAAAACGTCAGTGAGTAATTGATTAATTTTATTGCTATTCGTTCTGTTTCATGTCAATGTGTTGTGGTTTCAGGTTTTTTGATGAAATGATGAGAGGGGAAATTTGGTAAATACGGGGACCCATCAATAAAAGTATCCAAATGGGGATGATTCAATTATATTGCATTTGGTAGATATGAAGCAAGAGTGGATATGATTAGTCTAGATGGCATTTAGACAGTAGAAATTCCATTTCGAATGGGAGGATGTTGAATGAAAGTTACCATGATTGTTGAATCACAATTAGTCATAGCTGGTAGCTCGTTCCTGGCATTCTTCTTTCTTTCCTTTTTGCCTTTTTTAACTCTCCCATCTCAATGATACTCCAATGACAATGCATGACTAGATATTCTTAACCAGGTTATTGAAATTGAAATTAAGACCATGACTCAAGTTGAAGCTGGTAACGATTTTCTTAAGCAATTAACTTGGATGTAATTTAAAACAATCTGAGTTAGCATCATTTGACCATTGGTTAAAGACAAAGGGTTTTAAACTGTCTCCATCCTTTCTGTATAACATTTACCTTGAATAAAAATCCTTGCTTGTTACTTGAATTTGAAAAAAATAACTAACAAGCGAAAATTTCATGGGAGAAACACGTTGATGCTGTGAATATTCTGACATTTATGTGTTCCTTACATCTGTTGTATTTTTCATGCAGGTTGTGGCAATCAGGGATATAATTCCTCCACCCCAAAGGGTGTCATTTAATGATGTTTACATTGCATATGAGCTAATGGACACAGACCTGCATCAGATCATTCGCTCCAATCAAGTATTATCAGAAGAGCACTGTCAGGTTAGTATTAAATATTTACTTTGTTTAGAGATAAGGACTGGAAGCAAACAACCCAAAGCTCTGCACTAGTTATTTGAAATTTTCTCATCTTATTGGTCTTAATATAGCTCCCTTTGGGTCCTCCATATGGCTGATTGAGAGCCCAATGTGCATTTTTCTTTCACTCAATACACTTTTTCAAAATAAATGTTTTATGTGGTCAGCATGGACTTTTCATATTCTTTGTTATTTTGTTAATATGAGAGCTGACCTGAGTTTTGGGATGTCTAGAGAGCGTTGAATTTTCCTTGAGCCTGGAATGATAAATGCCGAGAACAATAACTTGTTTGCTGTCAAACATAATTTGGCAGGCTCAACTGAAAACAACTTTCCGCTTCTTACTTTGATAACATCCGTATATTTCCTTTGGCTCTGTAATTTAATCTTTGTTCAATTTTTTTACTTTCATCAAACTAAGTCAAAGAGCTATTCAATTTTTACTTATTCAAACTAAGTTGAAGAGCTACAAACCAAACATTCTTCTATTTTTGTTCTCTGCAGTATTTCCTGTATCAGATACTCCGTGGATTGAAATATATACATTCTGCAAACGTCCTGCATAGAGATTTAAAACCTAGCAATCTCCTCCTGAATGCTAATTGTGACTTGAAGATATGTGATTTTGGTCTGGCTCGTGTCACCTCGGAAACTGATTTCATGACAGAATATGTTGTTACAAGATGGTACCGAGCACCAGAGTTGCTCTTGAACTCCTCAGATTACACTACAGCTATTGATGTATGGTCTGTGGGTTGTATATTCATGGAGTTGATGGATCGAAAGCCCCTATTCCCTGGCAGAGATCATGTGCATCAGCTTCGTTTGCTTATGGAGGTAAATTAATTGTTAAATTTCTGTTGGTATTTTCTTATCCGCTAAAAAAGTTTTAGGATCACATCTGAATTGAGTTTATTGATAATCCTTCAAATCTCTTACCTTTTATCCTTTTTTTGGAAACAATGGGGGCGTTCTCTTTTCATTTTGTGTTGCATTCATGAAATGAATTTGCAGTGCAAACCAAATGTAATCTTGACCTGAAATTAGGTTATTTTGGCTGCATTTCTTAGATAGACAACTTATGGTTTCCTTTGGTTATTTCTTTTCAGTTCTTAAGAATTATATGCTATTAAAAATGTGTGCAGCAACTAGTATTGCATGTCTTCAAATAGGCATATGGATATGTTGTATCAAAGTGTCCTCTTCTGAGCACAAACTTTTTCAATTTATTAGTAATCATTTCTAATCCTTGCAGCTGATTGGCACCCCATCAGAGGCTGAGTTGGAGTTTTTGAATGAAAACGCAAAGAGATACATTCGACAACTCCCACTTCATCATCGCCAGTCATTCCTTGAAAAGTTTCCAACTGTCCACCCAGCAGCTATTGATCTTGTTGAAAAGATGTTAACTTTTGATCCCAGACAGAGGATTACTGGTGAGTTTGTTTCCTTGACCTTCAGAGTGTCAACGCAATTTGAATTACTTGATTTCATTGTCTTTTCTCTTACATGCTTTGGTTTAAATGCTTCACATTGCTTAGCTGCTATGTTTTCTCTTATGAGATTGGAAATGGGATCATGCGGCACTTTGATTGTTTAGACACTGACTGCTTATTTAGCAATTAATGGTCATGTTTGACTTTGAGAATTAAAATCCCTAGTTTTACATTTTATCCTTTGCTTCGATAATTATAACTATTGAGAAATACAGTCCTGCATCCACTACACACTTGGTAATTTAAGTTTTCTTTGTTTTGACTATAAAATTCATTGATACATGGTATTCAATGGAACTCCAGCATGCAATGGTTTTGGGACCAATTGGTGAAGCCCCTGCACCTTTGTTGCTCTTCATCCATGGTTCATCTCAGTTAGATAAGTGGCAGATCAAAGCTATTGAGTCGTGTAAATGGGTGTAGGACTTGGAGGTGGGGAGGAGAAAACATCATTGCACTATTATCTGCCAAAAACTGTGAATATTAAATTTATGTGCATTACTGTTCTGCATTTGTGAGAGCAGAGATCGTGTATGTGGCATGCAATTCAATTGGAAGCAGAAAATATTTATAGAACCTCAGATTGTTGTACAGTTTTTGTTTTCATTGCGGATTTCAAGTTCTGTCTAGGAAAGGAATACCAATTGCATCAACTTACCTTTTGTTTTCTATCATGGTCGACTTAACCTTTTGGATTGCCTTCATGGTGCTAACTATGCAGCTATGCATTGCAAGTCCAAGTCTTCTGTGCAGCATTCAACTCACGCTGTGCTTAAGTGAAACATACAAGATTAAGTGAACAAAGCCCACCGTTTATTCCAACTCACAAGAAAAGAAAAAAAATAAACTGTGGTTAAGTGAAACATATAACAGACGTCCCATGATCTTAAGGTTAAGTGAACAAGAGATACATTTTTTATCATGTGAATAAGAGATTCTTCTGATGATGAGGTATATATGCAATAATCTAGATATGACTTGGATTGATCATCCATACTATCTTGAACTTGCCCCTGATTTTAACTTGACTTTAATAGAAGGCTCTGGCTAGCGGGTGCACTAGGGCACCTGTTATGAGATTCGTTATTGATAGTTAATGCTGTTTATGTATTGTATTAACTAGAGAATATCTAGTTATATCTAAGCAAATATCTTGTTTATGGTTGTTGAATCAAAGATTCACTGGCTGATCATTCATGTGTAGATAATGATATAGCAGAAGAAAAATTAAAGATGTTTAATTTTAATAACATATAACCATCAATAACTGTCATCTTAACGAGTGCTGTAAATGCAGCTGTTAGCTTTTCCCTTGACAGAACATCCAACACGATGTGATTAATGTGTAGCCTGACATTTGTTACATGTTCTGTTTCACTATTTTGATATCCTGCATATTATTTCTCCAATTCCTCGTAAAATTGTTCACTCTAAATAATCTTTATTCCTTGTAATTTGTTTCAGTTGAGGATGCACTTGCTCATCCATACCTAACATCGCTTCACGACATCAGTGATGAACCAGTCTGCATGACCCCATTCAGCTTTGACTTTGAGCAGCATGCACTGACTGAAGAACAGATGAAGGAGCTTATTTATCGGGAAGCTCTTGCATTCAACCCCGAATACCAGAACCAGTGACACTGAGTCGACCAGCGTGGTTTCTTTGATTTATATGTTTTCCAGTGATTTCTTTCTTGGTGTAAATATGTTCCATCCAAAACCGGGTGGTTCCTGAACTGAAATATTTATTCTGGACAGAATTCAGGGGAACAAAACAATTGAAATGGTGTTTGTATCGGCTGTCGATGTATTGTTCTTTCTATTGAATTGAGCCAACGTTTTTCCGTTCAGCAACTTCCAAACATGAAATATGCGTCAGTGGTGAGCGTGCCAGCTTCAAACCATCCCTCTTATCTTACGATTCCTGGATGATGATGCCCTATGGCGGCCTCCGCTTAGAGCAATCATTCACTTGCCTGGTGTATTTTCTGGTCAAACTCGTGTGAAATGCATGAGTCCAAACATATAAAAGAAAAATAAGAGCCACGGTAAAATAGACTAGAGTTCTTTGCTTATTTGAACTACCAGCAGGAAAAATTATAGCATAAACTAAATTTCTTAGTTCAGATTTATTGCGTCGCTGCTCCAACTAATACGATACAGCTCGCATTCTTCTCAAATAGTGTACCATAATATTCTGAAAAAACGATGAAACTGATATTTTTACGCGGAAATTTGGAATCAAACTAATAACATCACAAGCTCAGTGATATGCAAATGAAGGAGCAATTGGATACATATTTGCTCAGCAAATTTCTGGAAAAAATTGCAAGAACGAACAAGGCTATTGATATCCTCATAATAAGATAAATCTGCCAAGCATTCTAGCATCATCTTTGACAGCGCCATTAGTTCTTCAAGCTTCCAAAAAATCTAGAAAGAGGCACAGGACCACCAGCCTCTTCATCATCACTACTGGAGTGTTTGGTTCTTGACTTGTGCTTCTTTTCCTTTGTTTTTCTAGACTTGGACCTTGATCTTTTCAATTCTCTCTCGTCTTCACTACTAGAAGAATCTGAAGATGAACTGGAGGAGCTAGAATCATCAGATCTCCGCCTCGAATGCTGCAAGGTAATGCAAGATCAGGATTGTTTCGGTTTTATATTCCAAAGGGATGAGGTATTCATAGCAATGGAGATGGAAAGAAAAAGGATGGTGATTATCAATCGAGAAGACTATAGAGGAGACACTTGATAAATGAGCAATGCAAGTTTGTGATTACCGCACCTTTAGCATAGATTTTAAAACTTCAATATTGCACTTGGTGTCATTCAAAAGGCATTGTATGCATAGACGTGACACTTGATAAATGAGCAATGCAAGTTTGTGATTACCGCACCTTTAGCATAGATTTTAAAACTTCAATATTGCACTTGGTGTCATTCAAAAGGCATTGTATGCATAGACGTGAACCCACGGCTTTCAAATGCATTCACATGAAATTTAAAACAGCAATTCTCAAAGATTCTAAAACATATTAATCGAGGCTTATGCATACAGAATAGAAACGAGGTATAATCCAAAACAAGTACAGAAGAAACTATGGGCCTGTTCAGAAATAGAAAAGGTTTTCCATTTTCTATCTCCAATTTTCTAATCCTTTCACATTTTCATTCTCCTTCAGAAAATTAGTTTTACAAATTAGAAAATCAGAAAACATGTTCGAACTAGTTGCTTTTTATCTTTAACCGTAAGGACTGAATTGCATGGAATTGCAACTTTAAGGACCAAACTATAACTAGTTCTTTTTGGAGAAATCTAGGTGAACTTGAATCTTTTTGGAACCCAAATTTACCCATCATTTTCATCAAATTTTCATACAATCAAATGAATAAGATATGCATTTCTAGGAACCCAGCATATCTAATGCCAAAAAACTTTAATGAAAAAAAAACAAAGAAAATTGAATCTTAAACAGAAGAAAACAGGGACAAAATGGGTTATGAACCACGATCTACAAAGTGGACATCAAATAGCATCAAAATCTCAAGATCACAGGTAATTATCATGGAAACCTACCTAAAATCTATCCCAGATAACCCACTTGAAAAACAAAACATCTTATGAGCTTCAAAAGATGAGCCATTTCAGTATTGCTTTCACTAGCTTCACTATCACAAAGGGTTTTCTCCAATAAAAGCCATTAATGTTGCTTGCATTAACAACCCAAAATGCTCACTTTATTTCTGCAAATCTATCAAGAGTAACTGTTACTTTACGAATTACCTGTGGAAACCCGTGTTTTCATTTGGAGAACACAAGACATAAGATGGTGTATAACTCCCCTACAGAAAACACCCTGTGAAACCACAAAATACCAAGAGTTTGTCCCCTCAAGTTCTCTAACCCTTGCCCCCTAACTTCTCTTCAAGTAATATGCCTTTTTCTTTTCAACCAAATTATATAGCCCCTTGGGCAAATTCTTATGGAATACAATTGTAAAGGATTTGAGTTCAGACAGAAGCAAAGGCACAATTTCCAGATTAATTTATCCAAAGCCTCCTATGGCAGGACCATTACAATTTCTTAGTGGCCTTTTTCACTGGTTAAAAGAACAAGCACAGACAAACAGGAGCTAAGTTCTCTTGCAACTTCCTTTGAAATGAGATAGCTTCATATTGCTACTTCTTTCCAAATGAAGAACATTCAAAATCCTTTAATGATAATTAATCTGCCTGAGTCATTTTACCAAGACCAGATAAAATGAAGCTATCTACTCTGGTCATCAAAGCACGAGGACCAACTATTTTTTCACAAGGATATTCTTCACGGTATCTTTAGTTTCATTAAGAAAAACTAGCCAAAAGAAGTTGCATGGATTTCCTTGTCAATAAGAAAACACTGGTAACATCGAATTTAGCACTGTAGTTCTGAGTGACAGAAAATTTAATATTCTAGCATATGCAATTCAATTAAAAGCAAGCTATTAGAAAATTCAGGCACCTTTCTTTTTTTACTTCTGCGTTTCTTTAAATCCCTGTCCTTTCTATCTGCAAGCGCACATCTCAAATTCAGATGTGCAAAAGAGGATGGTTACACAAAGACAAGATATCCATATACATACCCTTTTTATGACTAGATTTGCTACCAGAGTGATTCCGGCCATGAGCAAGTTTGTGTGCCCTTTCAGCATCCAATTGAGCTCGGTACTCCCGCATCATTCTGTCCTTATCTGCTTCTAGTTCTCCCTTTCTCATTTCATCCTCCTAGTACATCAAATGCAGAACAAAAATTCAGCATTCATATAGAATCTAGAAATATCAAATTGTCATTTAAAACTGCATCAATTGTTTAAACATACATGTGCAATCATTATACAAACAAATGTGCACAACTAATAGTTGCACAAACAGCATGACAGTTATGAAAGAAAGTAGCATATCCATAGATTACCTTTTGCTTTTTCTTGAACTCTTCCCAGGTTACTGTGTGAGATTTATTAAGGCTGGCCAAACGAGCAGCATGCCACTCTGGTGAATGAAAAGAACCATCCACCTGCGACTCGCCTCATCAGAAATGTTCCATGAAAATAAAAATAATAAAAAATGAAGCATTCAAAATACAAAAACTACACTTAACTTTACATCTATATCTCTATATTTCTTTACACACACAATTACAGCGCCCAAAAACAAAAGAAGTATTTTGCACTTAATACTGCAAGCATTCATGCTGCAAAAGATGCAAAAGAAAAGAAAAATGCTTAGTTGTGCTGTCATGTCTCAGTTATTCTTTTTTCTTCAACATATAAGCGCATTCCAACAGTTATAGCCAATGTCTATTGTCTAATGAAAAAAGTTTAATGATCATCTTTGAAAAAGTCTTAAAACAATGAAACCAAATAAATTCATCGATACAGCAATAAAACAGTGGCAAAGATAAAAGATTTTACAATAAGAAGGAAACAAAAATGTTTATGAAGTACTTGGAAGTTGGAACCACTGTTCAACATGCAAAGGGCAAAGCTCAACCATACAGCAGCAGCAAGATAAGCATCCATCACCGTAAAACACCATTTCAAGTAAAATGGCGAAAACAAACTTCTAACCTTAACAACCCACCAAGAGGATAAAACAGTTAAAGGAGCCCACCATTTGCGTTGACCACATAAATTCACGACCAAATCATAACCCAAAAGGAACATAAAAAAAATAAATTAACCTGGAAGCTTAGAAAACTCAGATTATTAGCTGCCCCAAAGCATCCAACATTTCGGTAGCATCTTATTAATTTCAATAACCATGTTCTCAAATCCATACCAAAAATTCAACAATAGAAACAATACTGTCAATCCATTGGCAAAAAAGATTCGATAAAAAATAAACATAGAACCACAAAATTAAGCCAAAGCAATAAAAATCAATACAATGAAGAAAAACATAAAACTAGAAGAAAAAGGGTAATAAAAGAGTGGAAATTGAACATGAGAATTTAAAGAACAGTATGAAAAGGTACAAACCATCCCATCTTCGATCTCTTCAGGACCAGCAGAGCTGGAACCAAGCCTGGATCTTTGCATAGCTTTGTAAGCTTGATTTTTGCCCATTTTGAGAAATCTGAGAGAAACCCAGAAGAGAAAACAAGGGGAATTGAAGGAAAGTTTGATTTTTTTAGAAATATTGTGACCCGGAAAGAGAATCAAGAGAAATTTTGGAGAGAGATTTGATTAGGGTATTATTAACGGTCCAAATACCACGAGGGGGAGAGAGAAAGAGAATGTGAAGGTGATTATAAGTTGAAGTTAAAAGATGGCTGCGTAGGTGTTGTCTTTATGAGTGGTTGCTGCAATAAATAGGAAAAGATACAAGTTATTATTATTTAAAATATATTAAAAAAAAATTTAAAATTTTTTTTAATATTAATACATTAAAAAAATTAAAAAAAACATAATTTTTATGAAAATAATTTTAAAACATAAAAATAAACTGAGATGATATTGTTAGTAATACATTTGGGTAATTTATCATAAAATAATAATTAATATTTTTCATAATAAAGGAAATCTTTGAAACAATTTATGTTCCAAGGTTTGAGAATTTATTAAATTATTTTTTTTTAACGTTGACTCTAAAATTTAAATTTAAAAATCAAGAAAGATAATAATTCTTTTGTTATCATGAGATAATATATTAAAATTATAGAACTATTAACACAATATAATTAGAAAAACAAAAAAAAAAGAGTAAATTCCCCATTGCAGGATTCATTCAGCTTGAACCCTCCTTGTTCATCCAACCCCCTCCCTCTCCAGAGTGGGATGACATCTGCTGGCTCCCTTTCTTCATCCTCCCGCCCTCTCCCGAGTGGAATGATGAAAATCTTGATCTTCATATTTCTTAGACGTCCATTTTCTCTGATGATGGTGATGATTAAAACTAACTAGATCAAATATTATGCATATTTTCTCCAATGATGATTAAAATTAAGTATTTGATATTTTTGTCAAATTAAAATATATATAATGTGTTTGTCAGTTAGCCCTAGATTTTCTTAATGCTTTGTGTGTGTGTGTGTTGTAAATTATTCTCTGCATGCTTAATTGTGGGCTTCCGTTGCATGTGTGTGGATAGATTGGATTGGTTTAGGAGAAGAAAAAAATACAGGCTTAGATTGTTCCCTTAGCGAGATGGGGAAAAAGAAAAGAAAATTCATGGCTTTAAAATCGTTACAAGAACACCTTTGGCATTAAAGGTGATTGATTTTTTGAATTAATAGACTTTTATCATAACTTAACAAAGATTCTACTTACTGAAGAATAACTCATTATATATAATCTAGTCTAAGCTAGTTGATACAAATTGGAACTCAGGGCTCAACTCAAGAATCTAAAGCTGGCTAATTGAGTTTCTGATTCTAGGAGTGATTCTGCCGCATATAATGCCACTTATTTCTTGACTTCTCTTATCATCTTCCTTGTAGGATTGTTCCTCTTTCTTCCGGTAGAATTCCTGCTGGAAAACTCTCTCTGGTTACCGACTTATAGGTGCTGGAAAACTCAAACCCACCAGCACCCTTCTGCTGACTCTGCTGGAAATTCTGTCGTGCTTGCTGATGTTTCTGCTTCCCTGACTTTGCTGGAAATGTCTGCTGCTGCCTTTTGCTTCTTCCATCCTGGTTCTCATCAGAACATGAAATTTGCAGCAACAAAACCATGTCTGCTAAACAAAACCTCGGATCAGAAACTTGAAGGCCAAACAACCACAGGCCAAAAGGAATGCTTTGCGGCGTTCCAAATCAACGACAACATCCGAAACTGTCTGGCAAAAACCAAATATGTATCATGTCCAGTCAAGACTCAACAGAGAGATATTTTTCTTGGACAGGGAATTTATGATAGTGTCTGAATCTTGCTCAAAATGAAGTGTGTTACATAATTACACATAAAAAGTGAAAAAGAAATGGGCGAATCAGAAAAGGAAGATTTACAAGGCACTTGAAAACTGGGAAAAACAGTAACTGGCCTGTCTTCCTTGGCTAGCTATGGTGATCCTAGGGAAGTCCTGTTTGGGTGTCAAGTTGGTATCTTTCACATTAAGTTATAGAGTGTGTTAGATTTTATTGAAAAGCCTAGACTTTCCCGGCTTGGGAAGTGATTCCAACATCCCCTCACGCGAAGCATGGAATTGAAGGAGCGAAAATTATGACGAGGATAGGATCAGACTCTGGCATGTTAGATGTCTATTGAAGAGTTTAGGGTGGCCTAGCTCTACGGTGGCCGTAAAGACTACAAACAAGAGCCTATAGAGAAGATAGGTTTAGTTCAAAAGAAGGGTTAAAAAACCCTATAGGACTAAAAGACCTAACTTTTTCTTTTAAGACCCAAAACACTAAAAATAAAAATTATAAGTATTGTTATGAAAAAATTCAAAAAAAATATTTTTTTAAATTAATATATTTTTAGATTATTTTAATGCTCTAATATTAAAAATAATTTTAAAAAAATATTTAATATATATATTTTAAAATAAAAAATAATTAATATCACACTTTCCCAATACCTTTTAAAGCGCAAACTTTTTCTTTTAAAATGTCTTTTGAGATGAGTGAAGCCTGGGCTTGGCTCTTTAATCCCTCTTTGGACTAAGCACATCTTCTCTTTGGGCTTTATTTCTAATCCTTTTGAAATTTCCTTGGGCCAGTTCATAATAAAATATTAATTTTTTTATTTTTTAGTTAATTTTTTTGTTATTTATGTTTTTTAAGCTTTTTTATTTTTTTTTAAATATTTTTTTGTTTAATTTAATTTATTAATATTAACCTGGTTTGATGAATTAATTTGAATTTTTTTATTAATTTTTTTATTAAATTTAATTTGTTAATGTTAAATTTCTTTTTATTTAGTTATTAAACTTTCATTACACATATCCCAGGTTTCACGGGTTAACCTAGTTAATTCTGGGTTGACCAGTCAATTTTTTTTGTTTTTTTTAATAATTTTTTTATTTAATTTAGTTTGTAAATGTTAAATTTTTTAATTAATTATTAGAATTTTATGACACGAATCCCGAGTTTAATAGATTAACCTGATTTGACGAGTTAACCTAAAAAAAAGTATTTTTAATTATTTTTTCATTTATTTTAGTTTGTTAATATTAAATTTCTTTCTAATTAATTATCAAAATTTCATGATAGATATCTCAGGTTTGATAGGTTAATAATATAGTTTCACGGGTTAACCCAATTAATTATTGGTTAACCCATTAATTTTTTTCTATTTAGTTATCAAACTTTCATGACGTGAATCTTAGGTTTGACAGATTAACTTAGTTTGAAGGGTTAACTCAGTTTATTCAGATTTTTTTTATTTTTCTTCATATTGGTTTCTTTTTTTTGTTTTTTTTTTAATTAATCTATTTAATTATCACACTTTTATGACACGACCTTGTAGTCAGACTCACATCTAAGGCTTTTAGATCTGGTATTACAACTAAACTTATTTAAACTTAAATCATGCAAGTTTAATATTATTATTAATATTATAAATATTATTCTTGGGTCAAACGTTGTAGCTAGACCCAAAGTTTTTTAGTATATCTTTGTGTAAAGATTTAAAACTCTTGAATTTTAGATTTTTTGATATTTTTATGCAAGGAAAAAAAATTAACCTGTTGTGTATACCTTTGTTTTTTTTAAAAGCTTTTTATTGCAGATTGCATAGTGCAGTGAAAAAAATAATGCTTTTAGTTTTTTTTTTTGTTTTTTGGCCTTTTTATTTGTTTTTTATTTATTTTTTAAATTTACTTTTTAATATTAAATTTTTTTATTTAATTATCAGACTTTTATAACACGGATTCCAGATTTAACAGGATGATCCAAATTCTTTTTTCTTTTTCTTCATTAGTTTTTTTCTTCCTGTATGTTTTTCTTTTTCTTTTTCCTTTTTAATTAATTTTTTTTAATATAGTTCATTAATATTAAATCTTTTTTCTATTTAGTTTTCACACTTTCATGACACAAATTTTAAGTTTGACAGGTTAACCTGATTTGGCAGATTAACATAGTTGATTTACATTTTTTTCTTTTTTCTCATTAGTTTTTTCTTTTAATTTCATCTTTTAATATTGTATACAGTTTACAGTGAAAAAGACTCATGTGTTTAGATTTTTTTTACTTTTATTTTTATGCATTTTGTTGGACTGGACAATGCAGTTCACGGTGAAAAGGTTGATACCTTTTTTTTAATTATTTTTTTATTTAGTTTATTAGTATTAAATTTTTTTTTATTTAGTTATCAGACTTTCATGACATAGATCTTAGGTTTGACAGGTTAACCCAATTAATTTAGATTTTTTTCTTTTTCTTTATTAGTTTGTTTTTGTTTTTTTTCTTTTTAATTAATTTTTTCATTTAATTTAGTTTGTTAATATTAATTTTTGTATTTAGTTATCAAATTTCATAATACGGATTCCGAGTTTGACGGGTTAACAAAATAAATTCTAGGGAACTTGTTAATTTGTTTTCTATTTAGTTATCAAAATAAATCTAGGGTTTGAAATTCTAACCTGGTTAATTTAATTTTTTTTCTTCATTAGTTTTTTTTTCCTGTTGGTTTTTTCTTTATTTTTTTATTTTTGATTAATCTATTTAATTATCATACTTTTATGACACGTCTTTGTAGTTAGATTCACATCCAAAACTATTGGATCTGGTATTATAGTCAGACCCATATAAACTTAGGTCATGTAAATTTAATATTATTATAAATATTACTCTTTGGTCGAATGTTACAGCCAAACTTAAGACTCTTAGGTATAATTTTATAGAAAGACCTGATATTTTTAAATTTTTATTTTTTTTATATATTTTTTATAAAAAAAATTAATCTGTGGATAATGTAACTAGTAAATTCTAAAAGGTGATGCAAGTAATTGCAAATTTCTCCTTGTACTCTTCGTTTAGCTTGTTTGTGTCAATGTTAGTGTTCTTAGTTTTCGTTGTTTCTGCCACTGGATTCATCTCTAAGTTAGAAGAATCAAATATTGAGATTGCGAGAAATGGTGAGGAGGATTCGTTGTCCATCACAACATCACTCATCCTTTAACTTCGATAAGATTTGCTGATTAGGGCTGGGGTTTAAAATCTCTATTCAAGAATCTTCCAAAAGTTGGGTGGTTTTATCAAGGACACATTCCACCCACAAGACAAGATAGAACCCATTGGGATAATAAATGCAAATAAATTGGATTAGATCTTCATCTTGAATTAAAGCTTTAGTGCCTAGAGGCAGCTTTTAAAGTAAAACGTATAAATAATAAGTTTGGTAATGATAAAATTCATTGTTGGTGTGAGATTTATATAAATTGTTTTTCAACCTCGGGTTTAAAGAAA